>NC_133291.1:9231163-9263388 GCF_005239225.2 Populus alba
TTGAAGTGTTGAAGAAATAGTTGAAGGTTAACGGGTAGAAAGTATCAAGGTAGGAGTGAGAGCAAAAAAAATTGGGAGCAGAATTGCATTAAAGTGATAGGTTAAACAACACAATTGGTATGGATTATGTTTTTTGGAAAGGTACACAGCGCATAATCTTTAATGTTACCCATACTCAAATTTTGGAAACTATCTAAACTGTTGGCCAAATATTGTAGTTCTGTGTGTAACACCTCCAAGTAAATAAAAAATGAAATCCAGTTTTGGTCTTCAGCATTTCTGAGATGTTGTATGTTAAACTGTAAAGATGAAGTTCTTCAATATAAGTTCACAACTTTAGTTAGCTACTTACTGTTTATCAGATTGTTGAAATATGGAAAGAGAGATTTGATTATGTACTTTTTGATGCAGATATCTTCCTCCTGAAATCGGCTGCTTAAGTAATTTGGAGTTCTTGGATCTTTCATTCAACAAGATTAAGAGTCTGCCAAATGAAATAACCTATTTAAATGCCTTGATATCATTGAAAGTATCTAATAATAAGTTAGTCGAACTACCTTCAAGTTTGTCCTCGTTGCAATTACTGGAGAGCTTGGACCTCTCAAATAACAGGCTGACATCATTGGGATCTATTGAACTTACTTCAATGCATAACCTCCAGTATCTAAATCTTCAGGTATTTTTCTATAAGCAAACAAAGGTCCATTTCTTTCACAGAACTTTTAGGGTGGGTTGTGATTTACTTTCAGTTTCCAAGCATTTATGGTTCCCAACATTCAGTTCATTGATTGCTCTGAGATGTAGTATTTTGCTCTCCAGAATATTACTTAATATGACTCAAAACAAATGCTATCGCTACTTTACTGAACATGTTATCCAAACCTTTTGCATCAAGCAACTTTAAACTATTTCATAACTAACCTTAACCCTAGACCTCTGGTTGGCTATCGGTAAAGGGCTGTTCTTTTGTTCAGGGGTCATATCTCTTGTCAAAATGTTAAATATCCACTTTCCTATCACATTACCTCTCATTCATGTTTATTCTGTTTCTCCATCAGAACATCTATAATTCACACACTTCTATTTTTTTTTAATCAGGTTTATGTTGGTTTATCTTTCTTTCTTTTGTGATGCTAACTTCTGCTTCTTTTTTTCCATTCCTTTTCTAGTTTTAGTGCTCTTCAATAAAGTTATAATACCCTTAAAGCATTCAATGGCTTTGGCTTTTTGGTGTGATTAGATCTTTTATCCATCACGTCTCCTAGGCTGTTGTACTCATAGCCATGTCAAATGGTGGCCGCAATAGTTCATTCTTGATATCAAGAACATGATGTCCATGCATTTATTTCATTTTATAATCATTTTGATATGTCAGCAAACTTTTGTAATGGAAGGATAATCAATTGCTTAAGCTCTGTAAATTTTTATGCTTTCATGGGTGCAAAGATTGCATGTCCAAAACCTAACATGTTTATTGATCTTCTTACTGCTTATTATTTTCTAGTACAATAAGCTTCTTAGTTGTTGTCAAATACCTTCATGGATATGCTGCAATTTGGAAGGAAATGGCAAGGACTTGTCAAATGATGAGTTCATTAGCTCATCAGTCGAAATGGATGTATACGAAACCTCCTTTCAGGAGGATGACAGAAAGTTTTCTTGTAATGGTGAGGACTTATGAGTTTTCTCTCTTTATGCACTTCAAAAGTTTTTTAGTTATAGATATCTATGGGTTTTTTATGCTTCGTCTCTACTTTAGTCTCAAATGAACTTTTTGATGATCAAGAATGCGATGCAGGTTCCAATCATTCTATGTCAAGCATAGTGACTGGGCCTTCATCAAACAGGTCATTTGCATCTCGGAGGTCTAGTAAGCGTTGGAAAAAGACGCCATTATTTGCAGCAAAAAGCTCGTCAAGAACGATTAAACAACAGTAGGAAGTGGAAAGGTGAGGGGTGTGCTGAAGCTTTGGCTCTAAAGGAAAGTGAAAGTTTCAAATCAAACAATCTAGATGTCCTTACCACTGAGGTGCATGAAGGGGGCACATCAGAAGTTGTAGGTGTGGATGATGACAATGAAAAAGTTGAACTTTCTGTTGAAGCTGAAGGAGAAAATCTGCATACTAGTGTTGAAGATGATAAAATCAGCTCAAAAAATGGTTTTTCTGTGGAAAGCTGCTCATGCGATCTTGGGTCTATAAATAAAAGTGAGGAAGAAGCATGTTGCGTGCAAGATGAACTTTAGCCTCTACACAGGATGAAGCTGCTAGTCAGGATGAAAGTTCATCTTCAGAAAAATCCAAAATCACTTACAAGTCAAAAAGGCATTATGATAGGGATATTGATAATCCAAAGCCATGCAAATGTCGGAGACCAACAGAAGATAGCTCAATTTTGTCCCGCAAATATAGTGAACATTCATTTTGCAGCATTGAGGACCAACTACCAGATGGCTTTTATGATGCAGGACGTGACCGACCTTTCATGCCACTGAGGAGATTTTGAGCAAATTTTGCCTCTTGACTCACGTGAGGTCATTCTTTTGGACAGGTCAACTCTTATTCATGACCTCATTTTCATATGATTCACAATTGCTCTATTATTTTGTGCTTGGATAATGTTTATTTAGTGTGAATGACCTTATTTACTTATTGTTTCTTTTAGGGAGAAGGATGAACAGTTGGATGCAGTAGCTCTCTCTGCTCAAGCATTGGTGCTTCGTTTTAAGAGATTAAATGGTTCTACCAAGGAGAGAAATAAGGTTGCTGTTGATAACTTGCAGATTGCTTCATTGCTTTCACTTTTTGTTTCTGATCATTTTGGGGGCAGTGATAGAAGTGGTGCTCTTGAAAGGACTCGAAAAGCAGTGTCTGGTTCAAACTACAGGAAGCCTTTTGTTTGCACATGCCCAACTGGAAACAATGAAAGTATTAGTTCAGCTGGTAAACAAGCTTTGGAAACTGTAGAAGATATTATTTTCTCTGATCTCTGTGAGAGATCTTTGCGATCTATTAAAGCAAGACGAGGCTCCATTGTGATTCCTTTAGGGAGCTTGCAGTTTGGTGTTTGCAGACACAGAGCCTTGCTAATGAAGGTATTTCTTGTCATGCATCTCATTTCTATAGTACCTATTGAATGTTTATGTTCCTTGCGCTACATTTTCGGTTATTTTGATCTAATAAAACTGATATTACTCCAGTATCTATGTGACCGCATGGATCCTCCAATACCTTGTGAACTTGTCAGGGGTTACTTGGACTTCATGCCGCATGCCTGGAATGTCATTCTCAGAAGGAGGGGTGATTCATTGATCCGGATGGTGGTGGATGCATGCCATCCACATGATATCAGAGAGGAGACAGATCCAGAATATTTTTGCAGGTTAGTCCTGCTATTCAAAGTGGTTATGGTAATGTTGTTTCATCCAATATGCTGTGCATGTGGAAGCTATAGTTTAATTCATATGCTCAAGTCTATAATATCACACAACATTGATTTTGCCCTGGCGTGAATATTTTTATGTAAAGTTATGTTTTGGTGGGAGGTGAAAACCTATCCCTATAAACTTTCACCTCCTTTAGCGTTGTTTGGTAAAACAAATTGTTGCGGGTTAAACTTTTACCTCCAAAAAATGGGGTGAAACATTACTCCCTAGCCATCAGCTATAAGATTTACTCTTGCTTTTTTTTTTTTTTTTTTTTGAAATTGACCCTCTTATCTCTCGCTGGACCCCCTTTCCTCTAACTTGATGCTCCTTTCTCTCTCTGCATTCTCTCTCCTCTGTCTCCCATCCAGCCCTAGCGATATTTTATGATCTCTCAAACAGAGATCCAGCACATAATTCTTGGATTTGTTTGACACAACTTCCCTATTGCTTAATGCCTTATCCTAGCCCAATCTCCTCCATCTATAAAAAACTGTCATCTTCACCTGGTATGTTGTAATCTCATCCAACCTGTCTCCAGCTTCCTATATGACAAATCTGCCACTCACACAAGAAAAAGACAAGTGTTTTGAAGAGCACAAACGAAATTGGAAGAGACAGAATGGGTGTTAATTATTATTAATATATGCAAGTGATTTGAGAAAGTTACCAAACAAAATAAATTTTTACACCCTCAAAAAATTCCCCCCTTAGAATTTACACGCTGAAACTAACTCCTAATAACTCACCACCACTGTTTTCACCCCATTCCCAACACAAACTAAACAATTAAGAATTTATGGAGTATGAGCAGAAACCTTTTGCATAATTAATTAGTAGCTTTGTTCTAGTGCTATTTAAAGATTTGTTATATTTTGATCTAGTGTTGCCATGTCCTATCTATCATGTGGCAGGTGCTTTTAAGGGCACTCCAGCTGAAATATCATTGTTAAAAGATTGGAACGCCCTTTATTTTGATTTGTGTTTTGTCTTATTTTTCTGTTTTGGAGTATGACTTATTTTCAAGTTATCTTTTGTACAGCCACTTCATAATGGTATCTTCTGTTTTTTTTATCTAATAAAATAAACAGAGATTTCGAGGGATTCTGAAAGAAATGAAAGAGCAAAGCACACACTGTATGAAAGTTCAGTGTTCAATGCATATTCAATTACTGGAACAAACTAAGTAATTGTTCTCCAAACAACCTCCAAGAATAAGATTGTCTTCTTGGTCCATGTCTACTCCTTGTCTGCTTGTGCATTTTATTTTATATTCTCATGAATTTTGCCTTCCTACAGGTACATTCCTCTTAGTCGGACTAAAGTTCCCCTTTCAACCGAGAGCGTTCCTGGTCCTGGTTGTTCATTTCCTACCATTTCAACTTCTGACAAGATAGAAAAGGTGGGTTCCAGTACTCTTATTCGGTGCAAATTTGGATCGGTTGAAGCTGCAGCAAAGGTACGCTCAGCCTTTAGTGGCTTGTATTGCCTTAAGCAGAAAGATTCCTGTTAACAACATCCAGTGATTGCAGGCACTAATTAATGAACTTTTCTGATGCTGCAGGTGCGTACTTTAGAGGCATGTGAGGCGTCAGCAGATGAAATTAGGAATTTTGAGTATATTTGTCTCGGAGAAGTAAGAATTTTAGGTGCTCTGCAACACTCTTGCATAGTTGAAATGTATGGACACCAGCTATCTTCAAAGTGGGTTCCATCAGAAGATGGAAATCCAGAACGTCGCATATTACAGTCTGTAATTCTTATGGAGTATGTTGATGGGGGGTCTTTAAAGGTAATTTTTATTCTATTATTTTTAGTCAGCAGGTGAAAACATGATAGTATCAGAACTAGTTACATGCCCTAGTTTTGCCTGGGGCTGCCACGAAGAATCAAAGCATAGTTACAAATCATTCATTACTTCTAGTCATTACAATTTTTTTTTTTATGAAGCAACTAAATAATTCTGTAAAAACTATGTAGTCTCACGCCATCTTTAAAAAAGCAATCAACAAAATATGTCTGATCTTTTTTCTTTATTTTTTTTTCTTTGCATGTTAGACTTATTTTTTCCTTATCCAATCAAATCTATTTTGTTTTCCTGCCTCTTATTCTTTTCAATTTGCTCACCTTGTGAACCCGGTTTAGATGATTTTCATTATCCAATCAATAACCTTAATAGTATAATATAAAATAGGCTTAATCAAACATGTCATGTTAGTAAAATCAACTTATAATATTCATGCATGGTTTTGATAATTAGCCACAACTAAATTATGATCTTATGATCATTCATCATCTAAATTTCAGAAATATGCAAGTAATTAAGTAAATTTTTAAATATAGGGACTGAAATAAAATGTTTAAATGGTATGGGAAGTGGGATTAGTTTTTAAAAGTCTACGTGAACTATATTATAGACTTGCCTAATCTGAAAAAAAAGAGTCATACCATTTCAAGATTGCTCTTAAAAACCAACTGTTTACCGACACATTTAAACCCTCATATTCCTCAACTTTGTGCCACATGCCATTCAAAGCTTCATCTAGCACCTAAGCATTAAGAAGCCACATGTCATTCATTCCTCAACACTCAAAAATTCATATAATAGTATAATAACATCACAGAAAGGTTTGGCCTTGGTAGTATGCCAATGAGAAATAGGATCCACATAGCTTGCTAACTAGTTTATGACCGAGACATGGTTGAGCTTAATTGTATATCTTATGTAGTTATTTGATCGCTTTCCACATATTTCTTGCTGATTATTGTTCTCTTGATGCAACAGAATTATTTAGAAGAGGTATCTAAAAGTGGCGAGAAGCATGTACCGGTGGAAATGGCATTGTGTATAGCACGAGATGTTGCATGTGCATTGGCAGAGATTCACTCCAAAGACATAATTCATCGTGACATAAAAAGTGAAAACATTTTGATTGATTTAGATAATAAGAGAGCTGATGGCATGCCTGTAGTGAAGCTCTGTGATTTTGACAGAGCCGTGCCACGCAAGTCTTTCTTGCATACATGTTGTATTGCTCATAGAGGGATTGCACCTCCTGATGTTTGTGTAGGAACGCCGCGCTGGATGGCACCTGAGGTTTTGCGGACAATGGATAAATGCAACACTTATGGTCTGGTATGGTGCTTCTCCTGTCAGTTTGAAAAAGATTTTTAACATCAATAATTCATAGTGCTTGACTTTTATTTCTTCTCCTGAGTATAATTTTTGTAACAGTTGTGTGGGTTCTGTAAAAGTTCTATGTTTGGAATGAGAGCAATTTTTATCAGTCATGATGTAAAAATAAAATTAAAAACACATGCCTGTAAAATAAAAAGCCATGCATATCTAGCTTTCATTACCTTGAATTGAGAATGGAGAGGATCTTTTGCGATTATTAGCAACATTGTGGATAGATATGAGAAAGTGCCTTTGAAGGCTGAAGGGATGCAACAGCTGTATATTAACACCAGCGTAGCCTTTCAAATGTTGTTTATCAACTGCAATGAAGCATGAAGTTAGTCATTACTTATGCTGTTCTGTACTTATTTACATAAAATGTAGAATGTGCTGGATTCAAGAAATGGAGGGTTTATCTCTGAGTTTGGACTGGCTATACATTCTAACAGACTTATCATCAGCATATACCAGCTTTTGAGGAACTGGGTTTTGCATAACATCTGATGCAGGATTCAAATTTCTGATTTCCCAAAATGCCACTGAGTTCTATAATTGCAATCTCTGATTCAAATGTTGATATCAATATAACAAATGTATCAGCATTGGCTAGAACTTACAAGATGGACTTTGTTGATTATGTACAATCTTTTCAATGAATTTGTGCTGGGCTATGGCCCCATCTGTGTTGCATATGCTTTAGTTTGTGCAAGTTAATAGTATGAATTGTGATGGGATTTCTCTTTTTGTTGTAGGAAGTGGACATTTGGTCATATGGATGCCTACTACTGGAATTGTTGACTTTACAGGCCCCGTATGCTGGCTTACCTGAATCGCGCATACATGAGCTTCTACAGGTACATCACTCTATACACTGAAACTTTCCAATGGATAATAGAGCGTAAATAACAGTTAGATGCAAAAGTTTCTAGTGTTACCATTTCACTGTTGCATGGTGAATCAGTAACATCTTTATTTTCCCATGGTGCTATTAGCGTTTTAATCTGCTTGATTTTGCCACCTCTGGTCTTGAACTGTATCGTTTTCTTTTATTGTTTGGTCTTGACATAAGCAGTCAGGTAAACGACCACCACTAAGTGATGAGCTGGAGGCATTGGGGTCCATGGACGAGCATTTGGTTACTCATTCTGGCTCAAATCCGGAGGGACCTGAGGCTCAATCTGAAACATTGAGATTCCTTGTTGATTTATTCTGTCGATGCACCAAGGAAAATCCAGCCGACCGTCCCACAGCTTCGGATATTTACAAACTGTTGCTTGCACGCACAAGCATTCACTAGTTGAAGGAACAGAATTAGATTAATCTTTGGGTAATGATTTGTATTCCCAGCCCAAATTTTTGTAGCCCTAGGATGTTGTGTTAATATATTTTAATATTTATCGGTTCTAGATCATATCTTTGGGTTTTTTTCTAGCCCTGGGATGTGGTGTTATTATGTTTTAAAATTTATCGGTTCTGGGATCGAATCTTTGGGCTTTTTCTAGAGTTATGTACCATCATTGTAGTTGGAGAACTAGAATTAGCAGCGCGTTCAACTTTCTTCATGAGTAATGTTCAGGAAATAGGTGCAAATTGGGCACTTGATAACCTTTCCCTTTTCTTTTAATCTGATGGAAGATCTGTAAATTTTCTAGGTGGTTCTGTGTCTAGCTGAGATGTGTAGGCTTTGATGTATTTTTCAGTGCAAGCAGACATTCAAATAAATTGACATTCTCAAAAAAGGAAACAAAGGATTTAAAACCTGGATTAACTTCTTTGGAAGAGGAGTATGCTATGATCACGGTTTTGATTTTGTCCATTTTTGGAAGGATAATTTTAGTTGTTCCTTCTTCCGAGTTGCTAGAAGGTTGCTGGACTTTCAATGGTTAGCCTGCGGGCTTCTCGAATATTCTATTTCTGCATCATCGCACTTTTCGAACTCAAGCTGAAATTCTTTGTATCTTAAAGCATAATGCAGTCAACTGAGCAGGGTGAGTTGGGAGGCTGGGCTGGGGCTCCGTTGTGAACAGGGTAGTCAGGTTGTGTTAATGAACTCTTCCTTAATGAAGGTGAGGGCTGAAGAATGTTTTACCCTTGGATTGTGTTTGGTAAAACATCATGGAAGGTAATGTAATATAAGGAATCCATGTTCTTTTTTACCCTACAATGTTGTTTTTTACGTCCCCACCAGAATAATTTCCAATCCGCAGCTCATGTTGTTGGAAGCGGCTCCTGGCTAGTGATTACACCGCGAGGAACATGTTGACTAAAAAAACGCTCAATTTTATGATCACAACAACACAGCAAAACCTACTCGTAGACGTGGTTGCCTGATTACATGGCTTGTGTTTTTGACTTGCTGCAACCAGGGACGTGTAATCATGCAACCATTTTCCACTTCTGCAACTGTTTTTGTTGGAGAGAGAACGATGCCATGCTGTGCGTATCTAGAGACTAAAAATTAAGAAAGGAAAATGAGATTTAATTGGAAAAGATCATCAGTCGTTCCATTCCGTCTCCTAGCATACCATTTTTTCTCCTTCATATCTTCAGTTTTGTTTTCTGCTATCGAGAATGAGATAGCGCAATATATTTTGGAAGGCCAATCAGAGTGCAGCCAGCTTCACCGTGTATCAGCGCGCTGCAATGACAAGATACCATTTCCATCTTGCAGCTCGACTGTGTTATGGAGTTACCTGATTCTACCTGACCCTTTATGGTTAAAAAACCCTGCAAGTTCGCTAGCAGAGGAAGAGAGTGAGTGTTTCTCGTTACTGCACATAATTACGGTCATAGTACAATACTATAAGGCCGGGCCTCCGGGGACCATTGTAGCTACCTCGCCGCGCGCTTTGTGCCCTTACTTCTGCATGCCAGGAAGGACCAGATAGGAAGATACAAGAGTTTTCAATAATCTTGGCTTTATCGGGGTTATTTGAAAACACACATAAAAAACACCTTTGTCTCTCCCTCTGTGTCATGTGTTTTGTGTAAAGTTGTAGTTAAAAAATATGAAAAAATAAAATAAAATAAAAACTACCAGGAGGACAGCGGGGGGCAGAGAACCTCGGTCCTCAGTGAAGATACTTGTTGGGTTTACACGCATGTTTTGACGTATCTCGTGGTATCATATGCTCCATGGACCCCCTAGATTAGGTGCCTGGTTTCGTATATAATTATACAACGCAAGCGTACCTCCCCTTTTGTTTCTTCTTTAGTATCAATATTTAACTTTTTAAGTGACTTTCACGATCCATATATTCACGAATGTTGACCCAAAAATTACACGCGATGCTTTGATAACGTAAGACCATGAATCTGTACAAGCTAGGTTCTTGATAAAAAAGGCTTTTTTTTTTTGTTTTTGCTGGATGCTCTGCAAGATTGCAACCCTCCGACTGGAGGGTTTTACACGGACCGCGGTGGTTCAATCGGTGAATCATGTGTTTTCTAGAGATATTGACATGCAGAACTGCCGAGGAGGAATAGTTACACTTAACTAGAGGACAAAATCATGCACGCCAGTGTTCAGCAACCGGACCTCAGCCAGGTCTCCACAAAGTACGACCCGCCCATTAAAGTCTTTGTGGCCTTGCAAGGGCCTCTCGTCAACGTGATGATTCAATAATTTAGACCAATTATATTAGCAAATTAGCTCGGAAGAACGGATTGCTTAGAATGTGAGTAAATAATAAATAGAAATTTAGACGTTCCATAATCAGATGGTATTTTGATTCAATTTAATTAGAACAAAAATAAATTACGAAAAGTGATTTTTTACTTTGAATCTTAATTTAAATTTTTTAAAAAATATATATATAAAATTGAAAATATATTTACTAAAAGCAACTTTTTTTTTTAATAATAGATGTAGAGTACGTTTAATTCTTTTTATTTCACTAGATTCTTTTAATTTCAACAGGAAGATCCACTTGAATTCTTTTATTTCTAGAACTTGATCAAAGTCTGCTTTATTTGTTAACTTTATTTTAATTTTAGAATCATTGATTCATTCACTAATTGAATTGGAATAAGTTTAAAATTTATTTTTAATAAATTCAAAATCTCTAGATCCACAATTATATTAGAACTTGAATCCAATTTTTGATATGCTTTTGAATTTTCAGCATAGCCAACAGAATTATCCTTTAAAAGCTTTAAGTTCTAATTTGTATGGAGAAAATTTTAATTTTCTAAAAGAAATTCTATTATATATATATATATATATGACAAACAATGAGTAAAGTTTTTACCCCCATAAACAGAACTTAGCATTTCTTGGACTTCATTGCAGATTAATACCTTAAACTTGTTAAGTCAATATATATAAAAAATAGTTTTTAGACGTGAAGATCGATCTTTAAGGTATTTAATTGTCTCTACTATATTTACTTCATAGTTAAAATAATATACCTTCAAGATACAACAAAATTCTTGAAACTTATAAATAATAAGTCCATAAGTTTCTTAAGAATTTATAATAAATGTTAATAAAGAGTTTGTAAAGAAATACTAGAGTGAGAAAAAGATTGTTTTCTAATTGATTTCTATCAATATCAAACTAATATTTATATATAAAAAAAAACATTTTTTCAGATCAATATGTCTGTAGAATTTAAAGGCACACATATTTAGATTAATATGTCTATAGAATCTAAAAAGCAACCCTTCAAACAAATTAACTAAATAACTTAATATGAGATGTCATGCGTAATTAATTTTGAAAATAAAAAATGATTTAGTTTACATAATACCAAGTGGCCAAGTGTCATCACTCACACACACATGCAAAAATCTCATGTTTTTTAATATGATCTATTTTCTCTTTGCATCCTTCTCTATTTTCATCCTCTATGTTTTGAATTATAAAGTTTTTATGGGATGCTTCTCTTTTAATTTGAATTATAGAGAACATTTTGGATTCAAAATAAAATTACAAAAATAGATTTTATTTGTGTTTTAATGATTAAGGTCGGGTTGTGATATAGAATATATTGAGTAAGCAGGTCATGTTAAACAAAAAAATAAACATAAACCGACCCGACCTGAACCATGCACATCCTTAGTTTGGTAAAGTCAAATTCAAATAGTCAAATAAATAAAAAGAAAAAAAATGTTCTATACTCTTGGAATTAAATTTCCCCCATCATATACTTACATATCTATGTTAGGTGACTATATGCAGTCCACTACATTAATTATATGCGAGACTAGCACATTAATTATATACATACATTCAAAGCGTGACCTTGAATTATATCTCTACCAGCAAAATAATAATATTATTATTGTTGTTATTATTAAGTTGGGTGAAGAGATGTGACTTTTTGAATCCATGCTTATTAAAAACCATATTATTAAAAAGTTTCTAGAAGTTGATACTAAGGTAATTTAAATCTCAAGTGGGAATCTTTGAGATTTTGTCAAGGGAATATGGTTTTTGCATCAAATCATGATTCAAGAAACTTTTTGAATACATGCTTGATGTCGCACGTGTGCGGCGGCGCAGCGATCGTCCACCCTCAAGGGAAAATTTGAATAATTTATTCCTGGCAAATAGGGAGAGACAAGGAATTCTTGTCTCTATATGTGAAAATATGGACTGGGAGTCGCCACCTAGTATTCTGGTTACTAGGAATCTTAACTGGTCTTTAGAGATCGGGTACGGAGACTGGTTGCGTAAAGGGAAGGTATTAGCACCCCAACTACGCCCTACCTAAGGTAGGCTGCATTGTTTTAATGTCTGATAAAATCTAAGGTCTTGTTTGTGGTTTTTTTTTTTTATTGTTCGGAATACGCATTACATGTAATGTCATATCCCAAGTTCTATAAAAAAATAATAATAATAAATTAAATATCCGGAATATGTATTACGTATAATGTCATACCCTAGATATTAAAAGATAAACAAAATAAATTTTTTTGTTGTTTTTTTTGAAATTTTTGGCCAATATTCTCTTGACTTTAATAAACTGGTTATTAAAGCCAAAATGCATGCTAAAACATTATTGTTTTTTTTTTTTTATGAAAAAATACAAAAATGATTTTTTTTTTTTTTGAGACATTTGGCCGTATGCACAAAAACATTTTTTTCTCTTTTTTTTTTAATTTTTGTTTTTTTTATATTCTTGAAAAGCTGAAAACTGGGTATTTCAGTACCGGATTTATATTTTACGACATAAAAATATTGCTCGATATTAAATCAAAATGACATAAAAACTACGCGGAAATATTATAAAATGCTGAAATAAATATTTTGATTTTTTTTTTAATGGGTCGGGTGAACAGTATCATGTGAACAGTACCACGGGACAAAAACGGGGTATTTTAATACCGGATTTATATTTTTACGATGTAAAATACAGACGATATTAAGCAAAATGATAGAAGAAAATGTGCTTTTTAAAAAAATATATATAAAAATTATAACAACAAAAAAATAATAATAATAATAAAATAAAAATGGGCCGGACCCGGCCCAAATGCATGGGCCGGGCCGACCAAGCCTATTTACATGGGCTGGGCCGACGGCCCAGCCCAGACCCAAACGGGCTGGTTACTGTGCATCAGCACAGTAACCAGCCCTTCGTTATTTGCAGAACGTGAATTAATTCACGTTCTGCATGAAGGCGCAGTAAATCATAAACAAAGCGAGGCAGAGGCGGGGCAACAGGATGGCGTACCTGCGGTGGCGTCGAGGCGGTGCTGCTGGCGGCGGAGGCACGGTGGCCGGCGGTTTTCCTTCTCTCTCTCTCCTCTGTTTTTGTTCTCTTCTCTGCCGAATCTCTTCCTTCTTCTTTTTTTCTTTTTTTTCTTTCTGTTTCTCTCGTCTCTCTCTACCCTCTTTATTTCGTGGAATCCTTCTCCTACTCCCTCTCTCCTTTTTTTCAGTCCCGTTCCCCTGTTTTTATAGGAAAAAACAGGGGGAACGTCACGGTGGGGCGGCCAACAGTGGCCGCCCCCCCCCAACTATCGAAGTGGCCGACAAAAGTATGTAAGTGGCTGAATTGTAGGCGTCTTATTGAGCCAAATCCGGGAAAGAAGTTCGGCGAAAAGTGGAGAAGAAAAAAAATTTCTTCTCCCCTGTTCTCTGCGTGCGCAGGGAAGAAGACAATGGTGCCGTTTCAAAACGGCACCGTTTTGCGTTTTCTCTTTTTTTTTTTTTTTTTTTTTTTTTTTTTTTTTTTTAATAAACAGTACGTGAAACGGCGCCGTTTTGGTCAAAACGCGCCGTTTCATTTAAAAGGAAAAGGCGGTAAAACATGTCAGATTCAAATTGCGTCCCTCAATTTGCGCGCGTTTTACGATTTCGTCCTTGGTCTCGGATTTCTTCAATTAAGTCCTTAATTGGCCATTAAACTTCATTTGTATGCAATTAAGCCCCTGATTTGACCAAATTAACTTCCAAAAATTATAATTTGACCCCAGAAAATTAATTTCTTCCAATTAAAGCCCAAAATAACTCCAAAAATCAATTTTTCTTGCAATTAAAACCTCTATAAATTCAATTAAACCTTCAATAAAATTTAATTGAGTCCATAAACTTCTAATTTTGCATTTTTCTTCCACAAATTGAATTTTCTTTATCATCGGGGCTCTCATCAGTCAAATGATATACTGTCAAAAATTAATTTTTGATTTTTGAAATCCTTAATCAATTTTTTTGAGCATTTTTAGGGCGCTCTGACATTTTTTCACTGTTATATTTTTTAATAATATATTTTTTTTGATTTTTTTTTGTATTTTTTAGGTGAGGACCCAAAAATGGGTTACAACAGATGCCCCCTCTTTATAATACTTACGGAGCAACGATTTTGCATAGTAAGTGTTATAAAGATAGAAAAAACCAAATGTTCAACACCACTCTCCTCAAACTTGACTGGCTAGAAAACCCATTCGGCTATTTCTTTGTATCAAAGCAAAACTTTATGTGCGGTTGGGCTAGACTGAAATTCCTTTTGGCAATCCCCTCTAACCAGAACCAAAACCTGTGTGTGGTTGGGATAGACTGAGATTCCTTTCGGCAATCCCCTCTAACCAGAACCAAAATCTTGTGTGTGGTTGGGATAGACTGAGATCCCTTTCGGCAATCACCTCTAACCAGAACCAAAATCCTGTGTGTGGTTGGGATAGACTGAGATTCCTTACGGCAATCCCCTCTAACCAGAACCAAAACCTTGTGTGTGGTTGGGATAGACTGAGATTCCTTTCGGCGATCCCCTCTAACCAGAACCAAAATCCTGTGTGTGGTTGGGATAGACTGAGATTCCTTACGGCAATCCCCTCTAACCAGAACCAAAATCCTTGTGTGTGGTTGGGATAGACTGAGATCCCTTTCGACAATCCCCTCTAACCAAAACCTGTGTGTGGTTGGGATAGACTGAGATTCCTTTCGGCAATCCCCTCTAACCAGAACCAAAATCCTGTGTGTGTGTAGCTCGGTCAACCTGAAATCCCATATGGAGATACCCTTTAACCAAAGCTACATGAGATCCCATCTGGCAACCTCATTAAACCAAAACAAAAGAAATGTAAAGACAACGGTCTCATTGTAATGGGTGACCTACCTAGGTGGAAAGAAAATGAAGTGTGGTCAAGTGTCCACAAACCCGTTGGACCTTCACTCAGATATTTTCCTTAAGCAACTAAATAAAACAAATTGTGCATGCAATGGTCTAAAATGTAATGATAATGCATGCACCCTTACCTAAAATTGAAACATAGGTCCCTGAAGTTTCGTAAAACCCTTTCCTTTGTATGAGCTTGTCTTGTGTTTTTGCAATCCGTTGCTGGTATGTGTTTCCTTGCACAGTCTTTCTCTTATCCATTATATTTCAAGGAAGAAAATCTCCACTTCTTCACTAGGCGCCCCATCACCTTCTTTTTGCTCATGTTTTATTTGTCTTTCTCAAAATAAAGGGCTGTTTTTTTTTTTGTGTGTTTGTTTTTTTTTTGTGTTTTTTGTTTTTTTTTGTTTGTCTGAAATCATAGAAAAGGATAGGGTTGCCTAAAGAAAAAGAATCTTTAACAACACGAAACAAACTTGAACTTGTTCATGACTACAAGTACTGTCAACATACACATTAAAGACTTGTTTAAGCAATTCCCAATACTAGTTTTCTCGGGTTTTAGGATGTTGTTGTCTTTAGGTTAAGCTCTTCATTTTTTTTTTTAAAAAGTGACCTTCTGCTTAATCTTTTGAAAAGGGTTCAAGCATAGACTTGAAAAAATTGTATATATAAAAGCAATTGTCTCATACTAGCATTGTTTGTTTTGCACAGAGCACAACAAATTTCCATACTATATCAAACCATGTGGGTCATGAGATCAAAGTTTATCAAACAAAGTACACGCGCTTGATTAGAAAGGACTTTTAACGGCTTGTAATGTAGGCTATAGGTATGGGCTAAAAAAAAACGAATTTCATGGTCTCAAAAAGTGTTTAAGGGTTTTAATGATCTAGGATCAACTATTCATCAATCAACTTTGAAAGTCATTTGACGATTCCGTTCTTGATACCAAAACCCCTCTTTTTTTTTCAGAATGTTGCCTTTAGTGCCTTTGTTGTGTCTGCTAACTGAGACATAACCAAATCTCCTCGGCTATTTTCACTGCTTTGTCTGGATGATAAAAAGAGACCAAATATTACATGGTCAATTCTAGCATCCCTTTTCACTGCTTTGTTTGGATAGTCTTGGGTTCGATATTAGTATCAATCTTTTCTACCCTCTAGTCGGTCTCTCTTCTCTTTTTTTTTCGTCGTTAATCTTTGTCTTTGAACCCTCCCCTTTCCTATTGATTCTGAGTGTCTTCTCAATACCTCTTATTTGCCCCCAGTGTGGGGTGATCCTAGTCAGGGTTGTGATAAAAAAAAAACGATCCAGCTCAAAATAGGGATTACGAAGGATGAAATTATTTAGACACGTGAATGGATGACAAAGATGGCCTTTCCTCATCTCAAAACGCACATTGTTAAGTTTGACAAACCTTGTTCTTATCCCAGGAAAATATGTAGGATCTAACCATTCATCCATGCAAATCCAGCAATGCTAGTAGAGACAAAGTTTTATCTCAGGGTCAGCTTTTGAGGTTTATTTCGGTTTGGTCACTTCTTTAATAGGAACTGCTTAAAGTTCATCTTTGAGCACTATATGATGCATTTCTTATAATCATGCACAAAATCAATTCTGTTAAGATGCACAATCTGAGTAAGGTGAGATCAAAATGAAACGACAGGGTTCTTTATACAAAGAAATCATGGCCAAACTTTACTTTATTGATTTCATGAGAAAACTGAACACATTTAGACATAATATCTCTTTACAGAGTCAGAATTCACAGGTCTGGGTAGATCTTCTCCATCCATTCTGGACAATGTCAGAGCTCCTCCTGAGAAAGCCTTCCTTACGACATAGGGGACCTTCATAATTTGGAGCCCACTTGCTGCAATCTTCTCCCGGCAGAGACAATAATTTCTTCAGCACTAGATCTCCTTCTTTGAACACACGAGGTCTAACTTTCTTGTCATATGCCTTGGCCATCCTTTTCTGATAAAGCTCGGTGATGACAGATTGCGGTTATCCTCCTTTCACTTATCAAGTTTAACTGTTCATATCTCACTTTGGCCCAATCAGCCTCTTGTAACTCTGAATCTATCAAACACCCTTAATGATGGGATGTCAACTTCCAATGGCATTACTGCCTCCATTCCATATACCAACGAATATGGGTTGGCTCCCGGTCGAGGTTCTTATTGTAGTACGATATGCGTGGAGAGCAAATGGCAACATTTCATGCCAATCTTTATAGGTGACTACCATTTTTTGAACGATTTTCTTGATGTTCTTATTGGCTGCTTCCACGGCCCCATTCATCTTTGGCCTATATGGTGAGGAATTTTGAATGTTTGATCTTCCATTTAGTACAAAGCTCTGCTATCATTTTGCCATTGAAATTCTGAGCATTATCCGTTACTATCTTTTCTGGCACCCCATAACGACAAATCAAGTCTTTCTCTATGAACCTCTTTACCACTTTCTGAGTCACATGAGCATATGAACAGGCTTCTACCCATTTCGTGAAATAATCAATGGTACAAGGATGAATCTATGCCCATTGCTGGCTTTTTGGGTTAACAGGCCCGATTACATCAAGTCCCCACATTGCAAATGGCCAGGGAGATACCAGATTGAACAAAGGGGTTGGAGGTGCGTTGACTTTATCACTATGCACCTGGCACTTGTGACATGTTTTAAACGTAGTCAATGCAGTCTTTCTCTAATGTCATCCAGAAATAACCAGCCCTTTGTATTTTCCTTGCCATCATATGTCCACTAGCATGAGTTGAGCAAATCCCTTCATGAACTCCTGCAAAGCCTTTCTAGCATCTGTTGCACTTTAAACACCTTAGCAAGGTTCCATCAAATGATTTTTTATACAGAATCTCTCCATCTAGATAAAAACTCATAGCCAATCTCCTTAGGGTCTTCTTATCCGTCTTCGAAGCTTCCTCTGGATATTCTTGCTTTTTGCACGAAGTTCTTGATATCGTAATACCAAGGCTTCCCATCTATTTCTTCTTCAATGGAGTAACAATAAGCTGGATTATTTCTAAATGTCGATGTGTACTGGTTGTAACCCTATGCCCGAGATCAATGGTAGCCATAGCAGCTAAAGTAGCCAAAGCAATCTGGCAAAATGGTTCCCTTCTCTTCCCAAGTGAGTGAACTTTATCTCTTCAAAGTTGCCTAATAATGAGGACAAATATTCCTGGTAAGGCTTTAATTTTTCTTCCTTGGTTTGCCATTCTCCGTCACCTGACAGATAATCAACATTGAGTCACCATATACATCCAGCTTTTTAATCTTTCATCTCTAATGCATCTTCTAAACCAAGAATGCAAGCTTCATATTCAGCTGTATTGTTGGTGCATTCAAAATGCAATTTAACTGAAAACTGGATACAACTTTTGATCAGGAGAGACTATCACTGCACCGGCCCCATTACCATATACATTCAACTGCTCCGTCAAAAAACATAGTCCACCAATCTGTCATCTCTTCTTCTCTCTATTGATAATAAATTTTCATCCGGGAAATCAAAATCCAGTGGCTCGTAATCTGCAATAGCATTATCAGCTAAGTGGTCAGCAATCACGCTCCCTTTCACAGCTTTTCGTGTCATGTATACGATATCATACTCAGATAGCAAAACCTGCCACCTTGCAATTCGGCTGGAGAGATAGGGCTTGTTACATATGTACCTCAATGGATCCACTTTTGAAATTAACCAAGTGGTGTGATATAACATATAATGTCGTAATCGTTTTGCTGCCCATCCCAATGCACAACATAGTTTTTTCTATTACCGTGTATCTAGACTCACATTCAGTGAACTTTTTACTTAGATAATAGATAGCCCTTTTCTTTCCTCCCGGTTTCATCATGCTGTCCAAGTACACATCCCATAGCCGTTTTCTGTCACTGTCAGATACAAAAGTAAAGGCCTTCCTAACGTAGGAGGCACAAGCAAAGGTGGATTTGCAAATAACGCTTGATTTTATTGAAAAGCCTCTTCACACTCCTCATTCCAAGTCCCAGGATTCTTTTCCTCAGCAATCGAAAGATAGGTTCACATTGGTAGTTAGCTGGGCTAATGAATCGGGCAATATAGTTCAGCCTGCCCAAAAATCCCCTCACCTCTTTCTCTGACTTTGGGGTTGGCATGGATTGGATGGCTTTTGCTTTATCAGGATCCACCTCTATACCTTGCTCACTGACTACAAATCCCAGCAGCTTGCCGGACTTAACCCCAAATGAACATTTTGCAGGATTGAGTCTTAATTCATACTTTCTCAATCTCTCAAATAACTTCCTCAACACCTTGACATGGATCTTCTCCCTCTTTTGACTTGGCAATCATATCAATCCACATACACCTCGATTTCTTTATGCATCATATCATGGAATAAAGTCACCATAGCTCTTTGGTAGGTGGCACCTGCATTCTTTAAAACCGAACGGCATAACCTTATAGCAGTAGGTTCCCAAGGGGTGACAAAAGTCGTTTTTGCCCTGTTCTTCTGTAGCCATCTTATCTGGTTGTATCCTGAGAAACCATCCATAAAGGAATAAGTGGAACTACGGGCAGGCATTGTCCACTAAAATATCTATGTGAGGTAGTGGAAAATCATCTTTAGGAGCTAGCTTTGTTCAAATCCCGGAAGTCCCACACAAACTCTAATTTTCCCTTCCTTTTTTGGTACGACAACAATGTTGGATACCCACTGCGGGTATGTAACAACTTCTAGGAATCCAGCATTCCATTGTTTCTTCAAGTTCCGCTTTCACTTGATCCATGTCTCTGGGTGTGCTCTTCTCAACTTCTGCTTGACTGGTTTACACCCTTCCTCTAATGGGATCTTATGTACCACGATATTTGTGTTCAAACCAGGCATATCCTTTGTAAGACCAAGCAAAAACATCTGAGTACTCATGTAGTAAAGCACTTAACTCAGCCGTTTGCTTAGGCCGTAATCAGTGTCCCTATTTTCAATTCTTTTTTAGACTGATCACAGCCTACATTTATGATTTTAAGTTCTTCAGCAGCAGGTTCCCATGTTTTTTCATGTTGCTCTACTAGTTTTTGTGAATTCTTTGATATTGTTTTCGTCCCCTTCTTCTTCTTCCATCATGGTCACATGTTCGTTAAAGTTTGGCCATTCATTCTTGATATTAAATGTATGTGATGTTGTGGAAGATTCGCTTTCAGGATTCCTGAAAGCGGAAAATGTTTGATGTAAAAGCGAGAAGAGAGAGAGAGAAATAATGACAGATGAATGTAGAAAAAGTATGATCTCCTTGATTATGATAAAAGTGGGATCACTGATAAAGACAAAATCTAGTTGACATCATGAGCCTTGATTATCAACTAAAATGACAAAAAACAAATAAACAAACAAAAGCATATGAAGGCAAAGCACAAGGGGTTTACATTTTAAATACTAGCGGAGCTTTCTGGGTCACCCAATTTTGAAACTTTTCACCTTCAGTCAACCTTCGCACAAAAGTCTTAGTGGGGAGTTCTTCTAGAATATGCACAGTCAGTTGTGGTAGCATTTCATCTTCCATTTCAACAGTCAGTTGTGGTAGCACTTCATCTTCCATTTCAACTATTGTTTTTGTGCCACTTCCTTCCTCCTTATCATCTTCCAAGGTGTTGATGCTCATAGTTGCCATCCTTTGAATATCATCTTCTGCTCGGTTTATCTGGTTGCATCACATATTGCTGCCTTTGGGAAAGAAACCATCAGTGGAGGGATTTCCATTTCTTCTTCTTCAGGCTCCCTTCCCTCGATTCTAGCCATTCTTCGTTCTCTTCGTTTATTGGCAGCCCAACGATGATCCTCCTTCTTAGGGCTTATATCCCAGCCCAAATCTTTGGTCAACAGCTCTCATTGTGATTGGCTTAATCCTTTTTGGTATTCCCGTGATAGGGTCATATTGGAATGGGATTCCATGTTCCAAGAAACATCGAACGGCCATCTTTGCTGCTTGTTGATATCTTCGGCTTTCTTAGCACTGTGCTTTCAGTTACCCACTCAGTGTTTACAATCTCAAAGGCATGAAGATTCTCATCCGTGCAATCCTCTGCCTCCAGAAAGGGTATGGTCACATTCTTTACCATGGAGATTGTTTTCCTCTGCTTTTGACGGTTACCAACATCCCGTTCATGATATATTTCAAACACTGGTGTAATGAGGAAGGGTACTGCTCCAGCTGTATGAATCCAAGGCCTTCCGAGTAACATACTATAAGAAGGGTGGATATCCATAACTTGGAATGTGGTTACGAACATTTGTGGACCCACATACAACTCAACCTCTAAATTCCCAATGACTGGTCTAGGTGAGCCATCATATGCTCGTGCCATCATAGTGCTAGGCTTTAGATGAGATTCATCAACTGGCATTTCTTTAAGCATATATTTGGGCAATACATTAAGAGCCGAAGCCGTTATCAAACAAGCACCTTTCCAATAAGGAAATCTTTGCATTTCACGGTGATATACAATGGCTTGTTATGCCCAGTTCCTTCAGCACTTAGTTCGTCAGCCGTGAAATATAGGTAATTTGAAGCGTGGATCCTCCCTACCAAATGCTCCATGGTTTTTTGTTCAATGTCCTGGGGGACATAATGCCTCGTTCGAGTACCTTTTGTAAGGCATTTTTCGATGAGGCTCCGAGCTTAGTATCAAGGACATGAGAGATATCCTTGCTGGAGTCTTTTTGAGTTGATCCACTATGCAATACTCACTATGCTTTGATCAACTTTAGAAATTCATTTGACTCCTTCTCTGTTACTGGCTCATTCACCTCTACTTCTTTATCAAGATCCACCATTTCTTTACCTTTGGCCTTCTTTCAACTCTTCAGGTGTAAAAACAGCGGCCACTCCGTGTTAGCCCACTAACCTCAGAATAAAATAAAGGGAGAGGGGCTTGAATGTTCGAGGTACAAACATAGTTATATGGCATTGCACTGTGATCTCTTTGGTAAAGGAAGGTTTAGTCAAGATCAGCCTTGCGAACCCATTAGCCAAAGGTTGAACTCTAAGACCTCTGATAATTTGTCTTGGCCTTCCATCATACTCACCTCCTGGTTGCCCCCCAGGGTTTCGAGTCTCAATTCTCCCATGAGTAGCATCTTTGCAACCTTCTGGCGAAACTTGACACAATCTTCGATATGATGTCCCTCCATCCTGTGGAACTCACAATAGTTATCACTTCCCAATTGACATGTAGTGCTTATGTTTAGGAATCCTGATTGTAACAACATATCGTATAACCTCTTCATGGATACCTTCAACATTTGGCCTGATTGCCAATCTCTATCATGCCCACTCCAGAACTACTACCAGTATGTTTAGGCAATGGATTTGAAATGACATTAGGTGGATCTTCAAATGATACCCACCCCATCTTGATGAGTTCTAACAACTTCCTTTTAAAAGCGTAGCAAGTTTCAATTGCGTGCCAGAATTACCGGCATGGTATTCGCAAGCGAGTTCTGGCTTGTACCACATAGGAAAAAGGCGGTTGGATTTGCGGTAGATGGATTGGGTTATTTGCCCAATACTTAGCAATTTAGCGTATAAATCTTTTAAAGGCATTGGTAATGGAGGTAATTGCTCAGAAGTATATCTGGTATATGGCTTTTGATAGTTGTTTTTGGATATTAGGTGGGTAATTTATTCTGTTGGTTGGATTTGGAGGCAAGGGTTTGGGAAAGTTCATGTTGGTGAATTGAGGGGTAGATGTTTCTGGGTTTGGATAATTTACTCTTTTGCCTTTATACCCTCCCTCTAAGTTGTTAACATCTCCTTCTCTTCTTCTTCCAGAAAATCCCTTTTTTCTCTAGAGGCTCCGGTATGCGCCCAGCTTTAATGCCTTGTTCTATTCTCTCTGCTACTCGTACAACATCATAAAAAATGTTGAGATGAGCTGCCCATCAAATGCTCATAGTAAGGTGCTTTTTAAAAGTGTTAGCAAATAAAGTCACCATCTCTGTTTCGATTAAAGGAGGTTGGACATGTGTCGCCTCATCTCGCCATCTTTGTGCATACACCCTGACTGACTCTTGGCTTCTCTTTTCCATATGGACATCAAGCTTGTTCGATCTGGGGCTATTTCCAGGTTAAATTTATACTGTTTGAGGAAAGCCTCCACCAAATCTTTTCCATGTCTTAATTTTAACAGTTTCCAACCTCATATACCAATTTAAAGCAGAGCCTGATAGACTATCCTGAAAAAAAATATATCAGCATTTTATCATTATGGATCACTTCAGCCATTTTGTTGCAGTAAGATCGTAGGTGTGTGTTTGGGCACTCTAAGCCTGTATATTTGGTAAATTCTGGGATCCTGAAATCTTTTTGGTACCACGATGTTTGGTACCAAACATACATCAGCTGCTCGTGTTGGGTCAAACCAATCATTTCCTTCTACAGCTCTCAACCGTTCCTCTAATGCAGATATCTTTATCTTGGCTTATGAAATTGCTTGACCTACTATCAACAGGCCCATCCGTCGTTAAATCCACGGTGGGCTAGCGTGTGAGCTGGCCCGGATAGGGATGGCTGGCGCAAAATGTTGTTCTGTTACTGAATCTGCCCCCAGAATTGGTGATGCTATGGGAATGTGTGATATGGGTGAACTCGTAGCTGGCTGGGCGGATGTTCCCTCCCCACTTTTTGCTTTTAACAGTTGTTTCAAGCAGATTAGACATCCGTGACACTTCACTTTTCACTGATTCTAGCTCGCTCTGGTAGCGGGATTCTAGGTGAAGCCCTCTCTTCGTGTTCCATTCTTGTTCTGAATCTGGTGTAATGGACCTTATGTGGGGGACCTATGTTTCAACTGCGGTATGCAAATGACATATTATAAACAAAATGTATGAATGTAAGTAGGATGCGTATGTATATTTTAATGAACTGATTCATGACTTTCGTAATCCTTTAGCAAGATTTCTGAGCTGAACTGATTGCTGTAAAGAGTATTTGCCAAGTTCTTTATCAGTAACATTTCAAGTGGAAAGAAAGATAGGTTATAACCTTTTTTATAACAAAACTGAAGCTTGTACAAAAAGGTATAAATCAAACAGCACTTAATACAAAAACTATTTTACAAGGCATCCCCTTATCAGCTAAGTCTTCAACAAATGAAATGAGAGCCCCCCATATATTCTCGATATTTTGTAACACTATTTCCAACTTGGGTAGCTTGTTGCATCATCCTCTCCGCATAACGAGCCACTTGCCCAATCTGTTTCGTCATATGTCTTATTTTTGCATGCAACAAGACGTTATCGGTGATTATCACTTCATTGCTGGCCCTTAAGGCTTCATTGCTCCTTTCTAATGTTCGGACCATTGTCTCAAACAATGTTAATGTAGTCCTGACTCTTTTGTAATTCTTCTCTTGCGATGTCTAGCTCAGCGATTTTGGAGTTCATTTGAATTGTAAAGCTGTCAATATCTTGACATTCCTGGCACACTTGCTTCAGCTCATGTAACTCTTTTTCTATTTCACCATAATGTCTTCTTAGCCGCTTTTCTTGTATTTCCAACTCAGATTGTAGAATCATTATCTGTTCTTTTGAATCCTCAGCCCTTTTCTGGTAATCTCTTCTATCCACCTCGGCAGTCTTTCTCATACTTCTCTCTTCCTCCAACTGTACCATATATTGGGCACGTGCTCTTCTTTCTTCTTCTATGTCGGGGTGGACTTGTCGATTCTTTCTCTTTTTCAATTTTTATCTTTCTTATGAAACCGCTCCTTTCTTTCTTCAAAGAGTCCAATGTCTCTTTATCTGTAATTATCTTGCTTTTCGTTGATTTCTTTATCTTGATCAATTCTTTTTCTGTGATCCCATTTTTGTGACTCAGTTTGTCATTTGCACTTATTGAGATCTTTCACCTCCTCCTGGCTTCCTTTGGCTATTGCTTCAGCTATCTCTGCTCTTTTCTGCCATTGTTTGCAAGATATTAGTTGCTCCTCTTTTCTCTTCGAGTTGTTGTTTTAAGCAATTCCTCATCATATTTTCTTCTTCTACTTGTTTTTCCAGGACTTGTTGCTGTCTTTTGCTTTTGCCGAGGTCTGTGCCACATCTCTCCAACTGTCTTCTTAGTTCTTCCTCATGAAGAGTCCTTTTTCTTTTTGGATGCTCCATTATTGACTCAAGATGCTCATGTGTTGAAGACTCTATTACCCCAGGAAGCTTTCCATTTCTCCAACTTGTATAATTTTGACTGACAGATGAGTCAAACATGCTGCCTTCTTCCCTTATTCACCAGAACAGGCCTTTCCCAGTCTTGTCGAATGAGTTCCATTTCTTTGAGGTATGGTTGAGTTTGAATAATCCCATGAAATCTGCTAAAACCCAGAGTTCTTGGTGCATACTGCATTCCACCTAACTGTCTGGTTACTAATGCTGGGGCATAATTGATGTATCCCGTTATACCAATCAGGGGAACCCATACCTTACTTCCACACTCATATATACAGACTGTGTTGTTCATCCATGGTGCTTTCCATTTGAAGTTGCTTTGTGGTAGTGTAGAATATTTCTTTATCCATGCTTTCTCATCCCAATGTCTCCAAGTCTCCTCTATTGTAACTTTCAATGGTCGAAGGTCGAAACCACCCAGAAGTTGTTGAATATGTTCCCTTGGCGTCTCAATATGACTGATAATCCATAAGTATAACATAGGGACACAAACATCTCATTACCCCCTTGCCATTTATTCTGCAATGGTTGAGTGACAACATGGTTTCGGCCAAAATTGCTGAAGAGGGATTGATCTGATCATACTCGTATTCTAAAAATATGTTTGCGGCTTCCAAACTGATGACCCCAATTTCAGACGGAAAACAATACGAGGCCAAAAATGGCGAAAGCCACCAATCGGTATCGTTCATCTCCTAATCTGCCTTCCTCAAAGTTTTTCTTCATCCTAGCTTCAATGACCTTCCATTTAAAACCCCCCATTAGCTATTCTGCATTGACTGATCATTCCCAGGCCTAACAGCTTTATCACCTCCGCGGCTGTGCCTTCAAAATTTCGTCTGAGGTAAATTCTGTGGCTTTTATTTGGAAAATCCAGAATCCTCTCATATTCTCCAAGGTAGGTGTCATATCTATGCTCCCAAAAAGTAAAACATCGATAACTAGGATCCCAAAAGGTTACTAGGGCTTTGATTGCTGTTGTTTGTAAGGGTAGCCTCATTAGTTGAGCAATTCTTCCCATATCGCCTTTCGAAAAAGTGTATCGTCAACATATCTCATTATGGGCCATATTTTCTCCAAGTCATTGATTGTGTGATTTATTTTGGTAATCTCGGGTAATGTACTGATATTGATTCTTGGACAGTTTCCTTTCAGCTACCTGGGTCAGCTCAGATTTCTTGCCCCTCAAAACTTGTGAAAAGATTGATACTCAGTCATGATTTCAGTTCAACCTATAATGATGATGTTACATGATTAAATGCAACATGCAAATAACAATAAAGTAATATATTTATAGTAACACAAATCCTAAGGTTACGTTTCTAATCATTATGTGAGACAAAAAAAAAAAAGAAGGTAGGTTTTCTACCTAGTCTCAAAAAAGGTCTCATATCTGCCCAGTGACGGCCTTCATAAGGCAGTAATGGGGGCGTTGCAAGGAACAGTTTAAAGCACGTTATGCCCACCATTACCAAGCAGGCACTCAGATATGAGTTGGGTGTTTCACGCATCTGAACCCGACCAATAGTCATAGGGCAGATCGTTAATACCCCACTTAAACTTAAAGGCTTGTGTATTCGTTTCAACAAATTAAAGCATTGACATATATATACAGGAATTAAAGTGCGTAAGCAATAAAAAGAAAGAAATGCATAAAAAAATAAACATGCAAAACAAAAAAAAAAAAAAAAAAAAATCAGACAAAAACAAAGCTTAGTCCACAAGGTCCCCAGTGGAGTCGCCATTCTGTCGCACGTGTGCGGCGGCGCGGCGATCATCCACCCTCAAGGAAAAATCGGAATATGTATTCCTGGCAAATAAGGAGAGACAAGGAATTCTTGTCTCTATATATGAAAAAAAATGGACTGGGAATCGCCACCTAGTATTCTGGTTACTAGGAACCTTAACTGGTCTTTAGAGATCGGGTACGGAGACTGGTTGCGTAAAGGGAAGGTATTAGCACCCCAACTACGCCCTACCTAAGGTAGGCTGCATTGTTTTAATGTCTGATAAAATCTAAGGTCTTGTTTGTGGTTTTTTTTTTTTTATTGTTCGGAATACGCATTACATGTAATGTCATATCCCAAGTTCTATAAAAAAAAATAATAATAATAAATTAAATATCCAAAATATGTATTACGTATAATGTCATACCCTAGATATTAAAGATAAACAAAAATAAATTTTTTTGTTGTTTTTTTGAAATTTTGGCCAATATTCTCTTGACTTTAATAAACTGGTTATTAAAGCCAAAATGCATGCTAAAACATTATTGTTTTTTTTTTTTTTTTATGAAAAATACAAAAATGATTTTTTTTTAGACATTTGGCCGTATGCACAAAAAAAAACATTTTTTTTTCTCTTTTTTTTTAATTTTTGTTTTTTTATATTCTTGAAAAGCTGAAAACTGGAGTATTTCAGTACCGGATTTATATTTTACGACATAAAAAATATTGCTCGATATTAAATCAAAAATGACATAAAAACTACGCGGAAAATATTATAAAATGCTGAAATAAATATTTTGATTTTTTTTTTTTTTTAATGGGGGTGAACAGTATCATGTGAACAGTACCACGGGACAAAAACGGGGTATTTTAATACCGGATTTATTATATTTTTACGATGTTAAAATACAGACGATATTAAGCAAAATGATAGAAGAAAATGTGCTTTTAAAAAAAATATATTATAAAAATTATAACAACAAAAAAATAATATAATAATAAAATAAAAATGGGCCGGACCCGGCCCAAATGCATGGGCGGGCCGACCAAGCCTATTTACATGGGCTGGGCCGACGGCCCAGCCCAGACCCAAACGGGCTGGTTATGTGCATCAGCACAGTACCAGCCCTTCGTTATTTGCAGAACGTGAATTAATTCACGTTCTGCAATGAAGGCGCAGCAAATCATAAACAAAGCGAAGGCAGAGGCGGGGAGCGGCAACAGGATGGCGTACCTGCGGTGGCGTCGAGGCGGTGCTGCTGGCGGCGGAGGCACGGTGCCGGCACCGGTTTTCCTTCTCTCTCTCTCCTCTGTTTTTGTTCTCTTCTCTGCCGAATCTCTTCCTTCTTCTTTTTCTTTTTTTCTTTCTTTTTCTCTCGTCTCTCTCTACCCTCTTTATTTCGTGGAAATCCTTCTCCTTCTCCCTCTCTCTCCTTTTTTCAGTCCCGCTTCCCCTGTTTTTATAGGAAAAAAACAAGGGGAACGTCACGGTGGGGCGGCCAACAGTGGCCGCCCCCCCCCCAACTATCGAAAGTGGCCGACAAAAGTATGTAAGTGGCTGAATTGTAGGCGTCTTATTGAAGGCCAATCCGGGAAAGAAGTTCGGCGAAAAGTGGAGAAGAAAAAAATTTCTTTCTCCCCTGTTCTCTGCTGTGCGCAGGAAAGAAGACAATGGTGCCGTTTTCAAAACGGCACCGTTTTGCGTTTCTCCCTTTTTTTTTTTTTTTTATTTTTAATAACAAGTACGTGAAACGGCGCCGTTTTGGTCAAAACGCGCCGTTTCATTTAAAAGAAAAAAGGCGGTAAAACATGTCAGATTCAAATTTCGTCCCTCAATTTGCGCGCGTTTTACAGATTTCGTCCTTGGTCTCGGATTTCTTCAATTAAGTCCTTAATTGGCCATTAAACTTCATTTGTATGCAATTAACCCCTGATTTGACCAAATTAACTTCCAAAATTATAAATTTGACCCCCAGAAAATTAATTTCTTCAATTAAAGCCCAAAATAACTCCAAAATCAATTGTTTTTTGCCAAATTAAAACCTATAAATTCAATTAAAACCCCTTCAATAAAATTTAATTGAGTCCATAAAACTTCTAATTTTGCATTTTTTTCTTCCACAAATTGAATTTTCTTATCATCGGGGCTCTCATCAGTCAAATGATATTACTGTCAAAAATTAATTTTTGATTTTTGAACATCCTTAATTCAATTTTTTTGAGCATTTTTTAGGGCGCTCTGACATTTTTCACTGTTATATTTTTTAATAATATATTTTTTTTGTTTTTTGTATTTTTTAGGTGAGGACCCAAAAATGGGTTACAACAAGTATCACTCAAGATTCAAGAAAAAATTGAGAAGATTAGTATGTGAATTATGTTGTGCATGCTTTATTTTGACAAAAAAATATAGTTACTAAAACTAGCCTCAAAAACTTGTAAACTAAATATTTAATCTTTGTTAATATTTTTAAATTAGTTTAAAGGTTGATCTAGTCAAATTCATATTGAATCGGTTAAATATCATTAGGTTGATTGACCCAACCATACTAGAATGAGATTCAATTGGATAAATTAAAAAATATATATATTATTTTAAAATTAATTAAAATTAACTCAATAAACTCAAGAACCTAAACCTTGAACTAGTCATTCCCAAACTAATTTTGAATGTTGTATTAAAAAGACACAAATAAATGCTTTGAAGTTGATGATAATTTTCAAACTCATGATGATCAATTGAAGAATCGTCACTTGTACTAAAATTTAGAAAAAGAGGAGATTTTTGAAGCTAGTATACAAATGAAATGTATTTTAGTAATGTTAAACACGAAATAATTAGAATAATATTTTAATCAAAGCTAGTTTTAATAGCCAAAACAGGCCTTGTCCTTCAAAATTTGAAAAGATTTCAAAAATTCCCTTAACTTATAAAAATTTTAATCAACTTTTATGAAATCTCAAAAGAAAAAAATATACCCTAATTTAACAAATTTATTTATAGATCTCACTAATCACAATGGTCAATATGTATTTTTAAAATATATTTGATGAAGTCATGAAAAAATCTTTAATATAAAAAATAGATTTTTTCTAATTAAGTTTTGGGTTTAAGTTGTTATTGTAAAAACAAGTCTCTCATGAAATGAGAAATACTCTGATACTTGACGATAATATTTGAGTTCGATTGATCAAATAATAAGCATGTAAAAAATAAAAAAAAAATAAAAAATGGTATTTAGTTGTGTGTAGAGAAAACTCTATGTTTCTCTCTATGTTATTGAGATGGAAAAAAAAACTTATCTCTTGCTAAACCTAAAAATATGTATCCTATCTAGAAAAATATTTGAGTAACTCATCATGAAAGGTGGTATTTTTCATTGCAGTAACTCTAAAATATCTTAAAAAATCAACATAGACAATAAAAGAGAGAGAGAGAGAGAGATGGGCTCATTGGGCTATGAAAATCTTCTTAATCAAGTTACATGATAGCTTGATTGAGATGGAAAAAATCAATTCAAAGTAGCTGTTAGGTTAAGAGATTCGGTCTAATTGAGCATTGATCAGGTCAAGCCCAATCAAATAGTAAGCTCAAAATCATTTATTTTTTTGTATTATTATTTCAAATCTTGCTAATGTACATGCATGGAAGATTTTAACCACAGAGGAAGAACATACTTATTACCTACAATGTAAAAGTTTATATTTGCCATGCTTGCACAAAAATGGTATCTTTAAGCAAGTGCCTTAAAATGTTTGTTATTTTTGGTGAATTTATAAGAGATTTTGTCAATTTTTCTAGAGAATGATACATTATCTTTTTAGATATAATAGTTATGACTTAAAAAAGAATTTTTAATCCTTCAGAGACATAGTTACGAGGATCTAAAAAAAATATGAAGATTGTTGGTCACATGGACCTAAAAAAGATAAATGGTCGTAGAGACTAGAGACCTGGAAATATAATAGGGATTTTATTGATTTTTAGATTAAATGTTCATGTTTTTTATATATTTTAATAATAAAAAAAAATAAAAATTTAATTAATAATGTGCTTGGTTGAGAATAAATATTTAAAACGGTAGATTTTACACAAATAAACACACAAAAATACAACAATAATACCACAAAGTATAACGAAAGCTAAAAAAAAAAAAAAAAGTTAGGTGAAGACTGAGTTTATGTATTAATTTAGTGCTCAATGTAAAAAAAATCTTTGGTTCGTCTGTATAGTTGTCTCTCTTTCGATGTTTTTCGCATGCTCTTCAGCCTATTCTTACTATTCTTATCAACCCATGGATCACAACATCTACCTGCCTTTTTGTAGTTTCTTAAGGATTATTCTCTCAACGAGAGAGAAAGCTAAACCTTACTATTGTGATTACTATGGAGCCTATTGGTGAGCATATCATGGTAACATTCTGGAATTTTAGAGTGCAGATAATTTTCCGAATAGAAGTCTTGAAACGTTTTTCCCTAGTGTTTTTTGCAGCATTTTCCGTTTCAACTACGAAGATAGGCACATCTCGGACGGTAAATGGACTCTCTTTGATTTCACAGAAATAGGGAAATGAATTGATCGATTCATTGGATCCTAGGTCGGGACTGACGGGGCCTCGAACAAGTATAACAAATATCCTTAATAAGGATAGCATTTTGCACCTTTTATTCCTCGTAGTTATGATACCTTATAGACACCTCAATTCCTCACCCAATATGAAAAAAAGTTCATGATTTCATTTTACTAATGCCTTCAAACTGTATGGATTCTGGGAACTGCAGTATCTAAAGACTATCAAGAGACTTGCCCAGTATTTGAACGATTTCCAGTATTATTTGCATTTAATTTAATCTGGAAAAAAAAAAACGATACTGCGTATTTTTATGTTGGAGACAGGGCCTTTGGCATATTGCTTGATGACCTGATTAGAACAGGCACTGGTTCCACTGTTTCTGTGTACGAAACACTTGAACCAGACATCTGTAACATTACCTAAAATCATGCATGATGGTTTCAAGTATTTTCTTCGACATTCACTGGAAACTTGGTTATGATGTCCAGAGAAAATGTGGGAAATTGGTTGGGGCAGAGTTGTTCACAATGTCCGCTGGCTT
>NC_133291.1:12943644-12960595 GCF_005239225.2 Populus alba
TAGAGAAAGGTCCATTACGTGCCTTAGTGGCACCAAAAACTTCAAGACAACGAAATTCAGTATCTGACAGTTTAAACTATGTAAGGATTCAGGACAGGAAGCATACCTTTGATGTATTGTTCAAAAATTTGGTGCTTGCATTGAACTACTATTGTTACCCTTAGAAGACCGAGTGTTTTTGAGGTGTGAGGCCCTCTTTGGTAACGAGATATCAATGGAAGGAAGGAAGTTGGGTGAGATATTCAGCTGCCAAAATTTAGAGACAACATAAAATGTTCTATAAAATAACTAAAAGAAACGCATCTAAACTAAAATAGGATACTCATCCATATCATGTTGAACAAAAAACACACCAAAAAAAAATGAAAACGAAAAGAAAGGAAAAATCATACAGGAAAGAGAAAAGGCACTTCTAAATTTGCATACCTTAGTCAATGACAAGGTCGGAAAAAGATACTCCTATCAAAGAAACCAAAAGCTACTCCAAGAAAGGTCGTTAAGATTATCTTAATGGTCTCATTTGGTTTCTACCAGCAGCACTGCAAAAAACAAAATGCAAATATTCCATTGATAAAGCTGTGACAAATCTAGACCCAATAAAGATTTGTCTAAAGGACAGAAAATAAAACACAGGCATAAAAAAAGAATGAGGCTCTTCCTAAAAAAACCAAAACTATCAGATATGAACCTGCGCGAAAAGATTCCCATTATATTTACAATTTCTGGACTGTATCGTCGACAAGAAATTAAAATCAAGAATGTAGCAAGAGAGGGGTCTGCCAGCTTATGAGGTCAAAGGAATGCCAAACCTGATGTAAATCAAACAACAAAAAACAAAAATCAGTCTACAGCAATAACTTCAAAAATCAAGATGAAAAATTTAAATGATAGCCACAGCACTATTTTTATTTTTTATTTTTTCTAAATGCCATCACATGATAATTCTGTCACAAATTAAAAAGCAAAGAGTAAAAGAATCGCCAGGAAACAGAACTAAAGAGAGCCTTCAACGTCTCTTTCCCAGAAGCAATTCACTCACTGAGGATTTTACTTGTGGATAACCTCACTCATTACATCTCGAGTCAATCCAGACTTGTTGAACTTATAATGCACAACAACTAGCTATGAAAAAAAAAATTGATAAACAAACAAACAAATAAATAATTAAAAGCATGTGATCCTCCCCTCTTAAACTGCCTAGAATTTGGTTAACTTACCTCTATTATCGGTAATCCCATTGCCTGTTTTGACTAACAAAATCTAAACCTTACTCTTCTTAAAATAAATTACACAATAATTATTTGAATTAAGACAAAAATAACAACTGCAGTTGCGTAGATTCAAAGATAGAGAAGGAAACGACCGGAAACATAAACCAAACGTTAAAGTTAGCTGCTCTTAGGAATTTGATTCAATTCAATAAAACATAAATTTACTACAACTTGCTCGATATTATCAATAAAAAAAAATCAGAAAGAAAATCCTCAATCAAAGCTAAATACCTATTTACTTCTTTAAACTGATGCAATAAATAATAAATAATAATTAGAAATTGTGCAGAGAGGAGAAGAGAAGTAAAGAGAGCAAAAACGCACATGAAAAGAGGTAAGACAGCAGATTGTTAAAGGACGAGAGAGAGAGAGAGAGAGATCAACTGAAATGGAAAGTGTAGAAGAAATCACGAGTTCCTCTGAGAATTGAAATGAAGAAAACTCTGTGATCGCCTCCGCTGGCGACCTGCCTTCTCCAGCTCAAGAAACAGACGTAAAACGCCAAGAGAATTAATTAATCCTTAAATAGAATAATTATCGGATTGTTAACAGATAAAAAAAATTACAAAAAAGGAAGAGAGACAGAGACGGAGGTCGATAAATACTATGAAAATACGTTTTCTGGCAAGTAAAAAAATATATATATGTTTATTTCACACACACTTGAATACCAAGGGGCTGTTAATATTTTTTTCTCTCGCATAGGAAGTCAAAATCAGATTTTATTCCCAAGAAAATAATTATAAGTAACATAATTAAACTGGCGTAATAGGGGATTTGCGTTATACTTTTTTCTAATGATAATCCAAATTAATTATATTTCACATTAAATAATTAAAAAAAACTCTCGTACCATATTAAAAAATTGCGTTATTTATGATAATATTAGAGGTATTTTAAAATGAACAGATGATTAACTGCAAGAATGTGCTTTAAATTTTTGTGGAAAATATCTCCAACATTCTTTTTTATTTCTCAACAAAATAAAAATAAAAATGCAAACTTTGTGCAAGCAATCTAGAAATAGATAAATAAATGGGGATTGAATCGAGGTTGTGATGTCTTATGTTAACAAAAAGACAGCTAAAAGATTGGATTTGAGTACTAGAAATAATTATTTTTGGTTTGGTTTGTATCAAAAAAAAAAAAAAATTAAAAATTAAAAAAAAAAAACAAAAACCGGTTCAAACCAACCGATTTTGATTTGAATCGGTTTGGTTTTTAAAAAAACCAGTTTAAATCTGTTTGGCTTAATTTTTTTTGTTTGACTCTGTTTTTTTTTAGTTTTTTTTTATTTAAGTTTGGTTCGGTTTTTTTTTATTTCAAGCTTATAAAACTGAAATCGAACTAAACTGGTTGGTTTTTTCAAAATTTTAATCGGTTTTTTTTCATGATTTGATTTTTGTTTTTCTAATTTTCTCAATTTAATTAGTATTTTGGTTTTTTTTGCTTAAGACACTCCAGCCATTTAAATATAAAAATTAATTTGAAAAGGCTTAAGCTCAGTTTGATTTTTTTTTTTATTTTTTTGTCATTTGTTATTGGCACCATCTCAAGTGATTAATCTAATAATTAAAAGAGGTATGGCCCCTCCTTTAATTCATTTAACTCAAACATTAAATCGAGAATTTATTAAATTATTCATCAGATTTTAAAAAACAAAGTACAGGCACTTTTAATATTTTTTTATTTAAAAGTAAGGTTATCCTCGTTTCAATTATCCAGCTAGGTATATTTCTAGTTGGATTATAAATAAATTATCCATAATTGAATAGATATATTTACAAAGAATTTTATTTTATTTTCTTTCCATATTAGCCCTTGGTTGATATAAAATGATAGTTTGAGTATTCAAGTCCCTTCTCGCCGTGCTTTGCAGGAAGATGTCCCATTATCCCTTTGACTCGGTCTCCCATTCAACATCAGTGTCAAGGAATCAGGGCGATGGCCATTACTGATCGGTATTATTTTAATTAGTTAAGTTTTAAATTATTTTTTAAAATTTATTAATTTAAAATTTATAAATTTCATGCTTGCTAAAAATTTATATAATTATTAATTTCATAACTCATAAAATTAATCGAGTCGCGCACAAGCTAATCAATACACCAATATTAATCTAAAAAAATACAAAGATTGTGGAGAAGGATTTATTTTTTATTTTAAATTAATTTTTTAATATTTTTAAATAGTTCTATGATAAAAATAAATTTTAAAAATTAAAAAATATATATTTTTAAATAAAAATATATGTTAAAAAATAAATCTTTGAAAACAGCTTTAAAAATACATTTGACATCGTAAGAAAATATAAAATATACAATTTTCGTGAGTTGCGCCTATCACAATCAAACCTCGATAAAGTGTTGAGTTTTTCACCGAGTAAAGACAATTGTGGAAATAGCTAGGTGCCGCCCATCAAGCGAGGACCAGACCCATTTAAATTAATTCAAGGACTTTGATGTCCCACATGGAACGATGGCTTGCTAATGCGTGGATGTAACATTTAAGTTTTGTGACCTAACGCCAAAGTCGGTCAACAAAAACAACTTACTAATTTTTCAATTTGCCCATCAACGAAATAAGAGGGTAAACTGTAGGCATCAATGGTATGATGGGCCAAACTAAAACCTAAAATTATGTGCCCGTGTCTCCACGTAGCAATGCCGTGTTTTAGACAATTATTTGACTTTAAAATAATATAAAATATACCTTTTAAAGTCAAACACAATTTTAAAAGTCCAACATTAAAAAACTATTTGGAAACGTATTTGTAATAACACTTTTTAAAAAAATTAAAATTGTTTTTTTTATATATATATTTATTATTTTGATGAAATGATGTCAAATATAATTTTACAAAGATAAAAAAAATTATTTTAATATATTTTTAAGTTAAAAAATACTCTTAAATACACTTACATGAGATTGCTTTTCTTTAAATATCCTACCCTCTTTTTAAGGGTGTTTGAAAATATAATTATAGTTTAAAATATTTTTTATTTAAAAAAATATATTAAAATAATTATTTTTTAATATTAATATATTAAAATGATATAAAAACAACAAATTCACTCGTCCAATAACAACTTTTTAATTTTTCAATTTGCCATCAACAAAAGAAGAGAGTAAACTGTTGGCACCAACGGTATGATGGGCAAAACTAAAACCTAAAATTATGTGCCAGTTTCCCCACGTTGCAATACCGTGTTTTAGACAATTATTTGACTTGAAAAATATATAAATATATTTTTTCAAGTCAAACACAATTTTAAAAGTCCAACATTTAAAAGCTATTTGGAAACGTATTTCCAATAACACTTTTTAAAAAATTTAAAATTATATATATATATATATATGTATATTATTTTGATGAAATAATATTAAATATAATTTTTAAAAAATAAAAAAATATATATTATTTTGATATATTTTTAAACTAAAAAACACTCTTAAACATACCTTCAAAATTCAAACTATAAAATATATTTTTTCAAGTCAAATACAATTTTAACAACATTACATTAAAAAATTATATGTATACGTATTTGTAATATCACTTTTTAAAAAATTTAAAATTAAATTTTTTATATTTTATTATTATTTTAATATGATAATATAAAAATATAAAAAAATATATTATTTTAATATATTTCTAATACCACAAACAAAGCCTCTATGCATGAAATGTTTTTTTCTTAACTATCATGTCCTCTTTTAAAAAGTGTTTAAAAATCTAATTGTGATTGTTTTTCAAAATATTTTTTTATTTTGAAATATATTAAAATAGAAAAAAATATTTTTTAAAAGTTATTTTTTATATGAGCATATAAAAATAATTTTAAAAAAATCAAAAAATATTAATTTTAAATAAAAAAATAATAATTTTTTTTAAAAAATACTTTTAAAATATAAAAACAAATAATAACAGTCACCGGTAACTTCTCTGTGGTTACTGTACCTCTTGTTTCTCGTATGCTAAATTTAGCCAACAAAAAAAAGCTTCCAGCCCAGTAAAAAGTAAAAACAGAGGCGAGAAGCAGCGAACATGTCCTGCTTTTTATCATGCAGGGCTTGGGAATGCCAGGTGGGCTAAGGCTAACTAGGTGATAGGTATGGTTGACTTGGCCTCTAGGTGCAAGGGGCAGATGGAATTTGGCCAAGAAAAATTTGTTGGCTGCGCACAAACTGTAATTTAACTGAACGCTTTTTTTTTTTTAGGTGTGTGGCCATTAACAAGCACCAGAGTTGTGGGTTCGATCTACCTACCTTTTTCAGACTGGTAGCACGCAAGTTTTTGGATAGCAATGGATCCCTCCACGTGTATAGAATCGATAAATTATTTTGGTGAATTTACTTTCCAAAAGTTTTTTTTTTTTTTCCAGCCTCAAAGGTATTCTTTAGGTATGCTTATTAAACTAGACCTAACTTTATACATTGATTCAAAAAGAATCATTAATTAAATTTAAAGTGAATTTCAAGTTGAATTACAAAATATATTAATTAAATAAAATCTAATTAACTTGATCAAACTAGCCTAAACCTGATTGGTCAGTACTAATTTTTTTCTATAAAACAATTTTAAGTATTAATTATATAGACAATTATAGTTTTACTATAAAACAATTTTTAGTATTAATTTGACCTCCATGTCTTTAAAAGATTTTCTATTAAGGATTTTTGTCCAGTTTTAAAGTTTTTCATCTATATTTCAATCCAAATTGTATTTTTATTTTGTTGTTAAATGATTTCATTGTATATATATAAAGCTTAGGGGTGATTATTTTCGGTTTGATTCGGTTTTTATTAAAAAAAACTAGCCACACCAAATTTTTTTAAAACACAAATTCTAAAATGATCACCCTAAGTTCTATATAAACAATCACATCTTTTAACAACAAACCAGCTTGGCTTGGTTTTTTCCGATTCGGCTTGTTTTTCCTGATTCGGCTTGGTTTCTCGATTTGACTTGGTTTTTTTTTTGGATTTTTTTCGGTTTGGATTTGGTTCAATTTGGTTTTTCGATTTCAAGCTTATAAAACCAACCAGGTTGGTTTTTTTTAAAAATTTGATTAGTTTTTTTTTTTAATTTTTGGTTTTTTTTATTATTATGTTTTTAGTTTTCTTGATTTAAATCGGTTTTTTAGGTTTCTTTTCTCACCCCTAATAAAACTTAACGTTTTTCATATTAAGTGATTCTAACATGAATTATAATTAAGAAATAAAAATGATTTAGATTTAAATTTGATATAAAAAAATAATTGCAGCTCAAAGTTGATATCAACTGATAGTTTGAGGGTATATTTGATGTTTGATTTTTTTAAAATTATTTATAAATAACACGTAAACATAAATATGCCATCATAGGGGTATTTTATACATAACGTATAACCATATATATAATTGATACTTTTTATTTATAGTGTATTAAGCTACAGAAAAATCCAAACCAAAATTAACTTTTTTCGACAGGGATCATCTTACTAGCATGTCACGTGTCCTATACTAATCTTGCTTTATCGCCTTATAATCAAAGGAAATGATTACTGAGATGACAAACGGAGCCGCATTGATATAATATGAAGACAATTTCGTACTTTAGCTTATTTGTTTTAACATTTGTCATCCTAATGTATTAGGGTTTGTTGGTTTATGTAGTCACACTTGTTTTCTTAAAAAAAAATTCCAAATTTTTAAGATTATTTTAATATATTAATTTTAAAAATAAATTAAAAAAAATATTATTTTAATATATTTCAAAGTAAAATACATTTTAAAAAAATACTGCAATTATAATGTCAAACACCACATTTAATCTAATATACGATTGTTGTTAGCTTATGCATATTTGTTATTGTGGTACAATAATAATTTTTAAAAGTATTTTTTAATTATAAATATATTAAAAATGATTTTTTTTTCATATATTTTTTTAATTTCTAACACCACATTAAAATCATCCAAAAAAAATAAAATATCAATTTAATATTTTTTTTCAAATAAAAAGTAATTTTTAAAAACACTTTAAAAACATGTTCAAAAATAAGGGAAAAAAAACTCATTGAATCAAAATATAAACAAGCTAAGAAAACATAAAAGAGAAACATAGGAGTATATAGGACCAAAATCAACATAATAGTTTTATGAGAAATTATTGTCACAATTAAAAAATACCCATTTCAAAGTTGATAACAACCCAGAAAATCAAAAATTATATTTCATAAAACTTGGATACAGAGATAACTATGTACCTAAGAATCAAAGATAATAGAAAATAACTTGATTTAAAAATAACATTATATCTAAGAGCTTTAAGTATACGAATGACATTACAAAACAAATTAATTTTTAATATATTAGTATGTTTGATGTTTGATTTATTTTAATTATTTATAAATAACATGTAAGCATATATTTGCCAGGACTATTTTATACCTAACGTATAACCATATATATATATATATATATATAATTGATACCTTTTTATTTATAGTTTATTAAGCTACAGAAAAATCCAAACCAAAATTAACTTTTTTTGACAAGGATCATCTAACTAGCATGTCACGTGTCATGTACTAATCTTGGTTTATCGCCTTATAATCAAAGGAAATGATTACTGAGATGACAAATGCAACCGCATTGATATAATATGAAGACAATTTCGTACGTTAGCTTATTTGTTTCAAGATTTGTCACCCTAACGGGTTTGTTTGTTTACGAAGTCAAACTTGTTTTTTTAAAAAAAAATTATGTTTTTAATATATTTTTTTCTCAGTTTTTAAATTATTTTAATATATTAATGTTAAAAATAAATTAAAAAAATATTATTTTAATATATTTATCAACGAAAAATACTTTAAAAAACAATCACATTTACAATATTAAACACTACCTTTACACTAATATACTTTGTTGTTGGCTTACACGTGTTTGTTTCTGTAGTACAATAATGATTTTTAAAAATATTTTTAAATAAAAAATATATTTAAATAATATTTTTTTTGTATTTGTTTTATTTTTTACACCATATTTAAAATCATCCCAAAACAACTAAACTATCAATTTAATATTTTTCTCAAATGAAAAGTAATTTTAAAAACATTTTAAAAAAAACATGTTTAAAAAGAAAAGAAAAAAAACTCACTAAATCAAAATATAATGAGCCAATAAAACATAACAGAGAAGCATGGGAGGGTATACAGAACCAAATCAATACAATAGTTTTTATGAGAAACTCCTGTCACACAGTCAAGAAACCCGCCAACAAAGTAGATAACAATCCACAAAACTAAAAATTAGGTTTGATAAAATATGAATTCATAGGTAACCCTGTACCTAAGAACCAAAGGTAATGGAAAGTGACTTGGACCTATAAATAACCTTGTATTTAAGAACCCTAAGTATACGAATGATATCACAAAACGAATTAATCTTTGATAGGTTAGTGTACAATCTTTATCCCTGCAAAGAAAAATTGTTTTGCTACAAACAAACAAAAAGAAAACTCATGTTTATTCTCCAACTTGCTTTTGAAATTTGAAGCTAAAAAAATATAAAATAGTCTTGTCTAACTAAAATTAACAGACCTTTTTAGGGTTGCAAGCTATTAGACCTAAATTAGTAATCAACTAATACAGGTTCAATAGTGAAATAAATCACTAAAAAAATATCTAATGGGCTATAATAAACCCAATTTAAAAAATAATTATTGAAAAATAAATAAATAAATAGAATAGAATAATAAAAATAAAGTCTTCGTAGTTCATACTGTTTCATCCGGGGATAGTTTTTCATGTCAGCACTGTGGAGGAGGTCATAACAGTGCAGAGTGCTACAGAAGGACTGGGGCTTGTTTTAGTTGTGGCCAGATAGGTCATAAGATTAGAGAGTGCCCGAGGAGACAGTTGTCCACTTCAGGGTTATCTGCTTCAGTCCAACATCCTATTCAGACACCATCGACGAGCCAGTCTGTGGCTCATGGGGGTAGAGGTTTTGGTGGTCGTGGTCAAAGAGGTCGGGGTGCAGGTGATAGAGGTCAGATACAGCAGGGTCAGGGGCATGCTAGAGTTTTTGCCTTGACTCAGCAGGATGCTCAGGCATCCAACACAGTTGTTTCAGGTATTCTTCCTGTTTGCTCTTTTGAAGCAAAAGTTTTGTTTGATACGGGTGCAACTCATTCGTTTGTGTCCCCATATTTTGCCATGAGGTTAGATAAACAACCAACCTTGTTAAAATCCCCCATGTCAGTCTCCACTCCCTTAGATGAGTTAATATTAGTAAAGTATGTGTACATGGATTGTGAAATAGAGATTGGAGATAAGATCTTTATGGGAGACTTAAATGTCTTAGATATGGTTGATTTTGATGTGATTTTAGGAATGGATTGGTTGGCTAAGCATAGAGCTTCGGTAAATTGTTGGGGTAAGAAAATAATGTTTGATCTAGATCAAGAAGTTGGGTTGGTATTTCAAGGAGATAAGATTGGGTCTCCATCAATTATGTTGTCGGCTATCTCGAGGAAAATGGCCCGAAAAGGGGTACAGTGCTACCTAGCATATATAGTGGATGTAGAGAAAGAAGTTCCCCAGTTAGAGGAAGTCCCTATAGTAAGAGAGTTTATCGATGTATTTCCCGATGACTTACCTGGATTGCCTCCGTATAGGGAGATTGAGTTTTGTATTGATTTGGTTCCGGGTACCGAACCAATATCAATGGCACCATATAGAATGGCGCCAGCAGAATTGAGAGAGTTAAAGGAGCAACTGCAGGATTTGTTGGATAAAAAGTTTATCCGACCAAGTGTGTCCCCTTGGGGAGCTCCGGTGTTGTTTGTGAAGAAGAAAGATGGGTCATTGAGGTTGTGTATAGATTATAGGCAATTGAATCGGGTGACAGTTCGAAATAGATACCCACTCCCTCGTATAGATGATTTGTTTGATCAGTTACAGGGAGCTCAGTTCTTTTCTAAGATCGATCTTCGATCTGGGTATCATCAATTGAGGATTAGGGAGGAGGACATTTCAAAGACAACTTTTAGAACTCGGTATGGTCATTATGAGTTTTTAGTGATGTCTTTTGGGTTGACGAATGCACCAGCAGCTTTTATGGACTTGATGAATAGAGTGTTTGGCCAATTTATTGATCGATTTGTGATAGTTTTTATTGATGATATTTTGGTGTATTCGAGGTCTAGAGAGGAGCATGAGCAGCATTTGAGAATGGTGCTTCAAACTTTGCGAGATCATCAGTTGTATGGCAAGTTCTCAAAGAGTGAGTTTTGGTTGGAGAGTGTAGCATTTCTTGGGCATGTAGTGTCAAGGAATGGGATTGAGGTTGATCCTCAAAAGATTGAAGCAGTTAAGCAGTGGCTTAGGCCTACTTCGGCGACAGAGATTAGAAGTTTCTTAGGTTTGGCCGGCTACTATCGGAGGTTTGTGGAGAACTTTTCTCGAATTTCTGCACCATTGACTAAGTTAACGCAGAAAAATGTTAAGTTTCAGTGGTCTGAAGCTTGTGAGAAAAGTTTCTTAGAGTTGAAAGAAAGATTGACTACAGCGCCTATTCTAGCAGTACCATCAGGTTCTGGTGGTTACACAGTGTATTGTGATGCTTCGAGAGTGGGGTTAGGATGTGTTCTAATGCAACATGGCAAGGTTATTGCCTATGCTTCACGACAGCTGAAGAAGCATGAACAGAACTATCCTACACATGATTTAGAGATGGCGGCTGTAATTTTTGCTTTGAAGATTTGGAGGCACTACTTGTATGGTGAAACTTGTGAGATCTTTACAGATCACAAGAGTTTGAAATACATCTTTCAGCAGAGGGATCTAAACCTGAGGCAGAGAAGATGGATGGAACTGCTGAAGGATTATGATTGTACCATACAATACCACCCGGGTAGGGCAAATGTAGTTGCCGATGCTTTGAGTAGAAAGTCATCAGGGAGCTTAGCTCATATTCAGGAAGTACGAAGACCTCTAATTAGGGAGTTGCATGAGTTAGTGGATGAAGGAGTCAGATTTGATCTTAGTGAAGCTGGAGCAATGATTGCTCATTTTCAGGTTAAGTCAGATTTGTTTGATAAGATAAAAGCAGCTCAGAAGAAAGATGATTCCCTACTCAGGATTCGAAATGAGGTTGAGCAGGGTAAAGCTGCAGGTTTTGTGATTGGTGATGATGATGTGCTGAGATATAGGGATAGGCTTTGTGTACCTGATGTTGATGATCTGAGGAGAGAATTGATGATAGAGGCACATCAGACAGTTTACACAATGCATCCAGGTTCCACAAAGATGTATAAAGACCTTAAAGTGTGTTATTGGTGGAATAGGATGAAGGCTGATGTAGCAAATTTTGTTTCTAGGTGTTTGACCTGTCAGAGGGTAAAGGGTGAACACCAGAAACCTCCTGGATTGTTGCAACCATTGTTGATTCCAGAATGGAAGTGGGAAAGGATCACAATGGACTTTGTGACAGGATTGCCTAGGAGTCAGGAGGGTTATGATTCGATATGGGTGATTGTTGACAGGTTGACAAAATCAGCCCATTTTCTGCCAGTTAAGATTACTTATGGATATGCAAAGTTGGCGGAATTGTTTATTAGTGAGATTGTACGGTTGCATGGAGTGCCAATCACGATAGTGTCTGATAGAGGTCCACAGTTTACATCGCGGTTTTGGGTGAAATTTCAAGAAGCTATGGGTACTAAAGTGCAGTTGAGTACAGCTTTCCACCCTCAGACAGACGGTCAGTCTGAGAGGACTATTCAGACCTTGGAGGATATGTTAAGGGCTTGTGTTATGGATTTTGGAGTTAGTTGGAGTAAGTTCCTATCATTAGTGGAATTTGCTTACAACAACAGTTATCAGGCTAGCATAGAGATGGCACCTTATGAAGCTTTGTATGGCCGAAAGTGTAGATCACCGGTTTATTGGTTTGAGGTTGGTGAGAAGAAGCTAATGGGACCGGAGTTGATTCAGATTACCTCAGAGAAGATTAAGGTAATTAGAAAGAAGCTTCAAACAGCTCAGAGTAGACAGAAAAGTTACGCGGATAGAAGAAGGCATGACTTAGAGTTTTCAGTGGGTGATTGTGTGTTCTTAAAAGTATCACCTACAAAAGGAGTATTCAGGTTTGGGAAGAAAGGCAAGTTGAGTCCTCGATTCATTGGACCGTATGAGATTCTGGAGAGAGTTGGGGTAGTTGCTTATAGGTTAGCATTACCACCAAACTTGTCTGCTATTCATCCGGTATTTCATGTTTCCATGTTAAGGAAATATATGTCAGATCCATCACATGTATTAGAGGTTCATCCCATTGACTTGAGGGATGATATGGTTTATGAGGTGCAACCGGAAGCTATAGTTGACCGACAAGTGAGGAAGCTTAGGTTGAAGGACATAGCTTCAGTGAAAGTGAAATGGAAAGGCCATTCACGTGAGGAAGCGACATGGGAGCTCGAGGATAAGATGCGCGAGGAGTATCCTCATCTTTTCGATAATCTTGGTAAGTATTCAATCTTTTCTATTAAGTTTCGAGGACGAAACTTTTATAAGGTGGGGAGATTGTAATGTTTTGAAATAAATGAGTTGGAAAATACAATAAGGCCCTTGAAGGCTTAAAAGTTGGAATAAATGATTGAGGGGTATAGTTGTAATTGGACAAATAGTTGATATATATAAATAGGAAGTAAAAAAAAAAAAGAAAAAGAAAAAGAAGTGTGATCTGAATTATTAGAGAGCAGAACCGTGAGAGAGAAGAGGGAGGAAGAAGAAGAAGAGAAAAGAAGGGAAAATAAGGGAAAAAGGAAGAGATAAGTGAAAAAGGTAAGATTTAGGTTGTTTAATGTGTATAATATGTTAATTAAGCTTTAATTTCAGTTTTGATGAATGTTAGGGTTTTGAGAATTTGTGTTTTGGGTTTAATTGATGAATTAAATTGAAGGTTAGGGATTGATTGTTGTGTTTAATTGATGATTTAGTTGATTATGGAAGATTGTGATGATTTTGAGTTAGAGATTTGTTTAAATGGTGAATTTGTGTTAGAAATCAGGGGATAACAGTAGGTGATCTGTTGAAATTCTGGGTTTGAGGTTGAAGATGACGAAAATTCAATTTGGTCCCTCAATTTCCGAAAATTACAGTTTAGTCCCCGAACTTTGGAAAATTACAAATTGGTCCCTGGAGCATATTCCGAGATTCTGAACAGAATAACATATGAATTATGGACATAATTACTGTATAGATAAGATAATTTAACACTTTCAATTTAGTCCTCCAATTTGACAAAAAGTACAATTTGACCCTAAAAATTTAGTAAAATTCCATAATGATCCCTGAAGCATAATGATACATCCTGGACAGAATTGAGGATTAATTAAGGTCAGAATTTCAGTATATTCATGGATTTATGACAAATTTCAGTTTGGTCCTTCATTTGATAAAAGTTACAATTTGGCCCTAAAAATATGGGAAAATTACAGATTAGTCCCTAGCTGCAATATTAGCTTTTGCAGATTAGTTGATGAAATAATTAAGGGTTATTTAGTGAATTATTACCAATTTTATTAGTTGTTTTTATTATGGATTAGATTTCGGGAAAAACCGTTAGATTTTGGGTTTTTAAGAAAATTACCTAGTTAGGTCAAAAACCATATAGGGTTACGGTATACACCCTTAGTTAAGTTTATTAAATAGGTTAAATGTTCTTTCGAGTCGTTTTTGAATATGTCTCCTTTGTATTCAGATAATCCTGATATTCTACCGGCAGGACGTCAGTAGAATTTCCTTCAGTTTCAGCTTGTAAGTGTTGTTTGCTTTTGAGTCAGGTGAGTGGATAATTTTCCATATGCATGAGAAATACTATAAATATTTGATTTGTTAATATGAATTGGATCATGCTTCTTGATAATATATATTGATTATTATCCTTGTTATGATAAAGCATGATCAATTATTGAATCTGAATTTTTGATATGAACCAGTATGTATTTTGAAGTGAATTCTGAATTGATGCTCCTCATTTGATTGATGTCATGAGTTGAGCTTTGAGATATGAATATGTTTGTTTGATTATGATTATGAGCCTATGGTATGTCAGTCAGAATACCCATGCTAACAGGGTAGTGTTAGTCTTTGTGCACATCGTATCTGAACCCTAGTTGGTCGGGGGAGTCACCAACCTGTGTGGACTGATCATCCCACAGTACGGAGCCTCATGCTCATTGCATTTTGATTTTCTGACGAGTCCTACCATATGATATTCTTGTTATGGCCTATTTGATAAACCTTCGTATAAGAACTAAAGCCATACTTGTATATATATTTCTCATTGCTATATTACCTCGTGTGTGTATATTGAACGTTATCTACTCACTGAGTTGTTGAACTCACCCTCTCATTATTTATTCTTTTCAGGCTTATAGCTTGATAGCGGGTTACTTTTGTTGAACCTTCTGAACCTGCTTTTGGTTGTAATTTGTATCTTTCTTTTTATGTCAAGTTAGTGCTCCAAAACTATGAAATTATATTAACTCTTGTATTAAGACAATTAATTATATTATGAAGTTAGTTTTGTTATTAGTGCTGCGTTGAACAACTCTGATTGAGTTTTGAAGGATAAGATTGTATGTAAGTTTGGGTTCGCATAGGTTTGGAACCTTGGAGGGGAACCTTGCCTATGTGCCGGTCATGGATCCGGGAATCGGGTCGTGACAAACTTGGTATCAGAGCTTTAGGTTAAAGAAACAATAATATAATTAATTTCATAATAAGTGGAGCATTAGGATCCGTATCGTCTTGTTTGTTGTTTTTGAAATTTTAAATTCTCATCAAGTATGTCTTCTTCCTTGTGATAGATATGCTTTCCTATAATTCTGTGATAATCATCATGCTATTGTTCCAGCATGACTTAAGTGCTCTCACTTTTATTTTAGGAAATGTCGAGGAATAGACGAACAACTGATACTCTTAGGGTAGATGATGATCAAGATGATGTCCCTATTATGCAGTTGATAACTGCAAGACAGAGAAGGAGGCGTGGTGCAACTGTGCCTCAACATGTTGATGAGGTACCTCCACCAGTGGAGGAAGAGCCTCAGGAAATAGAAGAGGAAGATATGGTTGATGAAACAGGTGTGGGGGTAGCTGACCCTGAGTCTGTTACAGATGTTCAACAACTTAGCCAGGTTGTGCAGACTTGGATAGAGTTTACTATGGAGAGAGACAGAATGAGGGATAGAGATGTACCCTCGACATCCCACACTGTTCAGGGAGTTAATGTGCCATTGGATGCTTTTATGAAGTTGGCACCTCCTATTTTTACTGGGATAGACAGTTCAGAGGATCCTCAGAGGTTCCTAGATGACATTTGGCGACAATGTAAAGCTTTGGGATGTACAGACCACCGAGCTGTGAGTTTGGCATCGTTCAGGTTGGAAGGAGATGTGGCAATCTCTTGGTTTGAGTCTAGGGAAAGAGCAAGACCAGTAGATACTCAGTGGACATGGAAGGAGTTTAGCTCCATGTTCTTAGACAGGTTTCTCCCTCAAAGCATCAGGGATGCTCGACTTTATGAGTTTGAGAGGCTATCTCAGGGGAGCATGACAGTGGATGAGTATGATTTGAAGTTCACTCAGCTGTCTAGGTATGCAGAACATCTTCTACCCACTGAGGAGTGGAGGGTGAAGAGATTCATTAGAGGACTCAAATCCTCTATGTATATGGTATTGGCGCCACAAGTGTTTCCATCCTACTCCTCAGCTGTTGATAGCGCCAGATTGCTAGAGGCGCGTGAAATAGAGGACATGATTGCTGGCCAGTCTAAGAGGCCTAGAGAAGAGGGTCAGTCTTTTAGGCAACATGGATTGAGTGCAGGTCCGTCTAGGGGACGAAGTGGCCGTCAGGGCTCATGGGTTCAGAGGAGGTTTAGACAGAGACCATCAGTTAGTGGCTCAGGCGGTCAGAGTGGAAATAGTGGTACCCAGAGTTTAGTTCAGACTGCACCTCGTAGTTCATTTGTTTCATCCGGGGATAGTTTTTCATGTCAGCACTGTGGAGGAGGTCATAACAGTGCAGAGTGCTACAGAAGGACTGGGGCTTGTTTTAGTTGTGGCCAGATAGGTCATAAGATTAGAGAGTGCCCGAGGAGACAGTTGTCCACTTCAGGGTTATCTGCTTCAGTCCAACATCCTATTCAGACACCATCGACGAGCTAGTCTGTGGCTCATGGGGGTAGAGGTTTTGGTGGTCGTGGTCAAAGAGGTCGGGGTGCAGGTGATAGAGGTCAGATACAGCAGGGTCAGGGGCATGCTAGAGTTTTTGCCTTGACTCAGCAGGATGCTCAGGCATCCAACACAGTTGTTTCAGGTATTCTTCCTGTTTGCTCTTTTGAAGCAAAAGTTTTGTTTGATACGGGTGCAACTCATTCGTTTGTGTCCCCATATTTTGCCATGAGGTTAGATAAACAACCAACCTTGTTAAAATCCCCCATGTCAGTCTCCACTCCCTTAGATGAGTTAATATTAGTAAAGTATGTGTACATGGATTGTGAAATAGAGATTGGAGATAAGATCTTTATGGGAGACTTAAAAATGTCTTAGATATGGTTGATTTTGATGTGATTTTAGGAATGGATTGGTTGGCTAAGCATAGAGCTTCGGTAAATTGTTGGGGTAAGAA
>NC_133291.1:13261095-13398850 GCF_005239225.2 Populus alba
TAACTCGGGTTTTTTTTTTTTGTTTTTTTAGCTTGATTTTTCTGTTTGATTTGGCTTGTTTTTTTTTGATTTGATTTGAGCTTGGTTTTTTTTTTGGCTTGGTTTTTGAGGTTTTTTTCGGTTTAGATTCTGTTTGGTTTTTTTGATTTCAGGCTTATAAAACCAAAACCAAACTGAACCGGTTAATTTTTTAAAAATTTTAATTATTTTTTTTAATTTTTTTTTTTAATTTGATTTAATTTTTCATGTTTTTTTAAGCTTGATTTTTCTGATTTAGCTTGGTTTTTTTAGTTTTGGCTTGGTTTTTTTGATTTGGTTTGGTTTTTTCCAGGTTTTTTTCGGTTTAGATTTTGTTTGATTTTTTCGATTTCAGGTTTATAAAACCAAAACCAAACTGAACCAGTTAATTTTTTTAAAATTTTAATTATTTTTTTATGGTTTGATTTTTTTAATTTTTTCAATTTGATTAACTTTTCATGTTTTTTCCCACCCCTGCCAGATATTCTCTTTTTACTTTTTTACTAGATTTGTACAGGGGACATGGCATGCGGCCCCTTGACGTCCCGAAGGACAGATGAGCAAGTAAGGGAACTTTATGCGAACGAAAAATCGTATGGGTTCGGCCGAATAGTGAAAGAAGTGTGGAGGCGTGGCCTCGACGTGTCTCTTTCTTCTTTTCCTCGAGCAAAGTTCGATACTTGTCAAATTCACTAACTGATTGATTTATTGACTTACCAGCATTTTGCTTCTTTCGAGAGGGCAAATCATGACAAGCTCAAACCCGCCATTCCTACCCCTATATACTAACGTCGTAGTTGTTTTTTTTCACCTTAGCATAGCATAGCAGCTATTATTTTTTTTTTTTTTTATATATATAAAAATATTTATTACTCTAGCATAGTGAAGGAAGACTGGAATACAGGACATACAAAACCTATTATGACATGTATGCATACTTCTCCTGCTTGTACAATTTTATAACTATTTTGAACTCCTGTTCTTTTAAATATTTTTTAAAAATAAAAATATGCCCGTGATGTATTTGCATAGTATTTTTAGTGTTGTTTTAAAAAAAATTTAAATTTTAAATTCTTCTCCACAAATTCAACTTTTAACGTGTTTTCAAAATCATTGATGTTTCTTATTGTATCGACGTTTTTTTTCAAACAAAAAAAAATCAAAGGTAAAAAATATTTTGATAAAGGGATCAAGATACATGAGGGACCAAAATATATTTTTAGTTGCTTAGGAACCAAGCAATTAAGGGAGAAGACAAAGTTTTTTTGCCTATAATTCAGATGGTAATCTTACACAAAAAAAAGGGTGGGACTAGAAAAAAATAAAAGCAAAAAACTATTTTCTCATATTTTCTCCCTACAAAAAAAAAACCAGACCTATTATTCCTAAACTAAACATCAGCCCCAAATTGAACTAAAAACAAAAGTAAGCTCTAACACATCAACTCATCTTTACCCTCCATTGCACAACCATCATCCAGTGAATAAAAGCTTGAATGGTTTCAGTTTTAATACTTATTTCAATTTTGACAATAGTCAACATTACATTAACAACAAAATCATAATCTAACAATGGGCTTACATAATAATTAAGTCGTGACATGTATAAGACTCTTTCAATTTTAAAATCTCAAATGAATTGGAATTCTTGTGATATCCTCCATGCATATATCATTGACATATTGGCTCGTGTTTATATTGTAATTGAACATAAATTGTGGTGAACATTGCACCTTGTATTGTAGTAAACTCTTTACATGTCACCGTTTAAGTATATTAATCAAAATAGCTTTAGTTCAAAACATTTGTCCAACCTTTAACTTAATAGTTAAGCTAGGGTTCCTAAAACTTAAAGCTTAATCAAAGCTTTTCATATGAGCAGACCTACTAACATCCTTAAATTCAGGAATGAAAAGTTTTATTATTTGGTTTATTAGCTCAGCTTCCTTATATTTCTCAACTACAACATCGACATAAATGTTACCTTTCTTATCACTCAATTTAAACTCATCATAATAGTAAGAAGTAGTTACAATACCCAACCAAGCTTTAATACATATATTTTTTGAGCTAATATTAGGTTCTTTGCATCACCACATGCCCTAAATGAACTTGTTACTTGTTATGCTTGTGTGGTCTTTTGACTATAACTTAGGACCCGAGCAAACTCCAAACTTGTGAAGTTTTCTCATTTAGGTACTATTCAAGCAGAGATCTAACATTTGCAAATCATTTCTAATGATCAACCCAATCATTGTATTAAAACCCATACCACTAGCAATGAACACATTGCTGTAACAATTTGGATGGCACTCACCTAGCATCCTCTAAGTAATATCGACATCAATTTCAAACAAATTCCACCCAATCCCTTGACATGCTAAGTTTTTAAGTTTGGTAAATGAATTGTCTAATCTTAAACCATAGAATGCTAAGTGATACCATTAACTATATTGATAAATTAACATTGTATTTTGTTGTGTTATATATATATATATATAACACAACAAAATAAAATGTTAATTTATCAATATAGTTAATTAATCAAGTTGTAATACTGGTGATAAATTAAAAAAAAAACCCTAAATTAACAAAAACCCTAAACTAAACCCTAAAACCCTAACATAATAAACACAACATAATTCATTGGTTTTTCTCACTAATAATGTAATTTATACTCTTAATTGATTACTTTATATACCGTCAACATAAATTATAGTTAATTTAGGAAAAATTAATAAAAATACTAAAACTCGAACACTAAAAACCTATAAATTAACCAAGAAAAACATCAAAGTAATAGAGGGGAAGGTGGATTATAGCTTAAATTGGTTTAAAAAGGGCTATTGTGAGAGGTTGTAGTGGCAAGGAAGAGAGATTGTCATGGGTGGAGAGATAAAGAGAGAATCAATAGTAGAGGGAGAAATATGAGGTTTGTTGCACTGAAAAAAAAAAAAGAGAGGGTTTTTTCACAATAAAGAAAGAAATCAAAGGGCTGAGCTTTGGGTGGTGCTGGAAAGAGGTAAGAGAAAAGGGAAGAAAAAATAAAATGAGGGAAAAAGAGTTATGAATTTTTAAATCAGTTAGTCACGTATGTACTACATTCATGACTAAATGGTTACATATATAGTATATGTGCGACTAATATACATGTATGTAGGACATGCAAGTCTTAATAGGTTGTGCAAGCACTACATGCATAATTTTCATATCTATGCTAGATTGGAAAATATTTTCCTAACTATAATAGTTTGAAAAATACATTTGGCTATTGTGCTAAATTGGTAAAAAAAATATCCAATTGTTGTAGCAAACTTTCTTTCCTCTGATTTTCTTACCCACCTTCTTCCACCATATGCTCTGATTGTTCCTTCTAATCACAGTAAATAATTTTTATCTATCTACCTCTTGTGAAAAAAAAAAAAAAACAAAAACATAGTGAAAGCTATCAATAGACCCAAACTTATATACCTAAGTTTATCGTGCTTTTCACACTCCCTCAGGTTGAGGTGATTACAAACCTAGAGTAGCAATAGGCCCAAACATACACCTTGAGTATCCACCAACCTAGGATGTAACTAGGCACTAATAGGCTTATAAATGGGTCTGGATCAACTTTTCACTTAACGAAGGTGAGCTCCTCTTTGGCCGGCTAGGAGTCATAACTTCCTAGAGGATAGTCGTCATCAAGTACAAAACTTGACTTGAATACATTAGTCTTGGTTAAACTTGTCCATTCATCACTATCAAAGAGACAAAATGTACATTTATTAAATGCAAACACACTTCTTACCAACGCATCATAAAGGAAATTGATGTATGAGTTAGCATAAACAAAACTTAGCCATAAATCTTAGAATGGTGATCAATTTTTACAGTGATTCATTGTTACTTTAGACCATTGTCACTAAATAATAAAAAATAATTGGCAAATGTATAAATTATTTTGCCCTTATATACAACAAATCCATGTGAATTTAAGATTATATAAAAAATCTTGAACTATAATATAAGGGACTTCATCATCTTCCTTATCAGAAAATCTGTACCATTCTTTGTAATCAAATCACACATACATGCAGTACTCTAACAAGGCTACTTTTAGACCCTAGGGGTCAAACATGTCTTGAGTAAGCAGAGAATGTAGTTACTTTTACCTTTGTTGTTACAAATAAAAAAAAAATTATTGATTTTAGATTTATTGCAATATAAAAAACTCTCTCTCTCTCTCTCTCTCTCTCTATCTATCTCTTCCCTTTTCTCTCTCTCTCGAGTGATAAATCCCCATGATGAATTCTATAATACTTTATTAATATATATTTTTATCTTGAGGATAAATTCATATACATGCAAATGGAGACTATTTTGTTAGAAAGGATGGATGGAAGATGATGTATCATGTATGAGATGTTTTTTTTATTAACAAGAAGGATGTAAACTCAAGAAATAATTAGAAAAAAATTGTAATTAATCTCTTGTAATTCTCAACTTTGCAATTTAAATAAATTAGTTTATATCTTTTTTTTTTTTCAGAATAATTATTTTCCAGCATTTCTCCTCTCTCATCTTTCCACATCCATTCTCCTTATCCATTGTTAACATTCTTATAATCTCTAATTTGATGTTTTTTTGTTCTTACAACAATCGCCCAAAACTCTTTGCCAATCAATACTTTTTGTTTGTATAACATTCAACTTGATTCATAAGTGATGTTGAATTCAAAGTGGATATTAACTATATGAGATTATCCTATGATCAATTGAAAATAGATGATGATAACAATATTTATATTTATAAAAATTACAATTTGTGGTCATAATTTTAAAACTGATCGAACCACATATATAATATGATAAGACTGTCTATATTTAAATTACTAAAGTCACTCAGCAATAAGTCTAAATTATTTTGGTCTTTTTAGTCGTTTCACACCCTTATATGAATTTTATATCATCTCACCTATGTAGTTATTACCCAATTTAACAAAATTAAATTAGTGTGTAATATTATTAGACCTAAAGATAATAGACTATCATGTCATGATTCATGAGACGTGAAACTTGTAATATTGATATCTCAGAATATAAAAGATAAAGAATCAATGAAATTAATGGGCAAAGTGAAAATCTCTAATTAAACAAAAAAAAAAAGTAATGTTATTAAACTCGAATTAGTCTTGTGGGTTAATTCGAGATTAAATTAAAAAAATAATGGTAATTGACTCAATTAATTAAATTCAGATAACTTCACAAATTAATCCATGATTCGGTCAAAACTTTATTTGACTTTCAAAACACATTGTTATGATGCAATTTTGAATTTACTTGAATTTATTCACTCATCCCATGACCTAAATTTTGAATAGGTCATGAGCTAACGTGGATTTAATAATTTTTATCAAATGCACTACTAGTTTGTTCGTTTATATTAAATACCAAGCATAAATGAATAGTCTAACTATGATTGTTATTTTATGCATGAGTGTTATGGATGGTCTCAAAGGGGCGTGGCGTGGTGTCAAAGGGCTTGAAATCTGCATAACAGGTCTCGAGTTGGAGTCAAGGACGTGCACCTCTTGTAACAGCTTGGGAAACAATTGGGGTTTTTACTCACTTATCTAGGCCCACAAAGTGCGCTTTTCGGGGGGTGGGGTTTTCTCAAATTCAAAAAAAAAAGTTATGGAGCATGATGGTTTTGTTTTTAAGTGGTTTTAATATATTGATATTAAAAAAAATCTAAAATAAAATTATTATGATATATTTTTAAGTAAAAATACTTTTAAAAAGCACCTTATACTACAATAATCACAAAAGGAAGGATATTACTGCTTTTTTTCACAGCAAGAGGCCTATTATAGGGTATTAAGTTGATGAAGAAGTATAAAGAAATAATAATTTGGAAAAAGTAGAGAGTAGAATGACCGTTTAATTATCTCATTTTGGTATATCTTCACTAGATTAGGCTAGAGTTTTTAAACATCACCATTGTATTATAATATTTGTAACTTCAAACCATGAAGTAAAACTGCAGTTTTCCATATCATAAACTATGTATATGACACGCCTCGCTTCTAGTAGATTACGGGAACAGGGTGAAAATCCGCCGGAGATCATGAAGGGAAGGGTGAGAGAGATAAGGGGAGCAACACTGGACCTTTCTGGACTTGGCTAGTCTTGTAGATTACGGCTTGCCTTGGCATGTAGGTTTGCTAGCTAGTGCCCTAATTAGTTGATTCTAAAGAAAAGCTCGACATTGCCGGCAGCTAGCTGGCTGGTTTTCTTTGCTGTGATTGAACAAGCTATTTATCAATGGCTAACGACCGCCACAAAGGATGGGATTAGTGGACATGTTAGGAGGATTTGGAGGTGGGAAAGGATGTAGATAGGCACGAGTTAGTGGATCCACTCAGACAACATGGAAAGTTACAGAGTCCAATAATGAAAAGTAATGCATGCAACAAGGAAAAGTAGTCGGGCTGCCCATCTTTTATTACATTGACATTAGTAGCCTTCACTCATATAATAATATAAGTCATTTGACACACCTCATTTAACAATATAAACTATCTAAATAATATTAAAATTTTAATAATTAAATAATTATAAGTTCAAATCTTACTATTTTTATTTATTTAATAAAGATTAAATATAAAATAGTGTAAAGCTTTGTAAATTTTAAGCTCAAATAGATTCTCATTTGAAGAGATATATTAAAGAATAATATAAATTATATATTATGATCTTACCTAACAATTTCAATTATTATATTGAGATAATTTTTTAATCCCTCTTCTAAGATCATGCTAAATTTTCAAGAGATAAAGAGATTAATCCTTGTTTATGGATGATAGTGATATTATTAGTCCTAGTATTAATTAATCTAAAAATTGTCAACCCTATTAATTTCTTGTTGAATTAATTAGTACTTATCATCTGAATTGAATAGTTTTTTTTGATAATTTTGATATAAAAAGGTTAAATAGTTTTTAATATATTTTTAAACAAATAATACTTTTAAAAATACTTTCCACCACTATACCAATACCAAGTATATATTTATGGATTTGAGATTAGTATATATAAATATTAGGGACAGAAGAATTAAAAGGTGAAGGGTATGAAAGTCATCTAGATAATCAAGACATGCAATTAATTATTAGGAACTTTTTCATCCATAACTTGTAATGGTGGACCATTTTTAGGAAAAGTAAGAATTGTTTTAGAAAATAAAGAACAGATCATGATTTTTATCAAGAAATGAATCCTATGCCTCTGAGCACATCAACCTATTTAAAACCTGCAGCAATGGAGTAACTTCACCTCTAGCTTTTATAAGAGCTCATTGGATCATCGTTAAAACCTACCTGTCAGCTACTTGAATCTGATAGGTATGGAAGTCTCTTGTCAAGAATATGCATTCATCCAAGGGCCTTTAAAAGCGAGGGCTGAGGGGTTCCTCACACCCTCCTCCAGAATTTAACAGTTTGCTTGTGCTTAGTCATTGTCTCTGCTGGCTGCAACATGAAGCTTTTGCTCTGAAAGCCAGCAAAGTCTTTGGCCACTGCATATATATCCGGCAAACCGGCAAGTCACAGAACAGCACGGTCACGACTCTTTTCTGGTTTTTCCTTTCTGTATTATGTTGATAATAAAAAGGTTTGTGTTCTAAGCAGAAGCACCTTAGCTAGCGAGACCTAGTGGTGAGTGTTCTTTTTTCTGCTGTTGATTACCAGGTGTGTGTGTGTGTGTGTGTCAGTTCCATCATGATATGAGGTACCAGATCACATGATTATATGCTAATGTGAACATCGATCTCTCCCCGTCTCTGAATGCGTTAATCCGGTTGCTTTTTCTGTTTTGTTTTGTTTTTTCGAAGCCGTCTGCATTCCTGATTGGAACTTTCCGGTTAATATGAATCAATTCCCAGAAAATGAATGCAAAACCACATAACAGAGTATGCATGACTATTGTACATCTAACGAGGAAAAAAAGTTGTGCAACTTCATGTTTTGCAACTTCATGTTTGATCACGCAAGGAGGTGTTGAGGAGAATAAGAAATGATAGTCACCGAGGACCAGAAAGCTCCATTGCTTCTACCACAAGGGAAGATTCTTCTATAAAGTCAGAATATTTTTGAGGCGGGTTTTCACATGATCGGAACCTTGGGGTCTCCACTTTTTGTGAGGCTTCCCATTTCTCAGCTAAACCATCACCTTCTAACATCTTTAGTACTTCAGACATCTTTGGCCGGTGAGAGGGATTAAATTGAGTGCATAAAAGAGCAACCTGAACCATTTCTTCTAATTCAATTCTGTCAAACTTGCCTCTAAGATCCTTATCCACCATGAGATTTAGCTTTCTGTCATGATGGAGCTTCTTCACCTGAAAAAAAGAGCGAAGATGAGGTGGTGTTGATTATCTGAATGCAGAATGATCCCGGATCAGTTTGTTCAGACTCAACAATACTTGGTGGAATTCTTGGAATTTCTGTCATTGAAGAAATTCTATCTTAACTGAAAAGTCAACAACTGAAGTTGATCATGCTTTTTTCTTTTCTTTTCCTGTTAATGTTGTTGGAAACATCTAATGCACCGTTAGGAGCAGATATTGAGGATGCTAACAAGTCGTTGCACAATCTCAAGACATTCCACCTCAAAATGTCCTCAATGTCAAAAGTCCAGAATTTAAGTCCTGAGTTCATCATGTTATCTTTCAATTATTTATTCATGGTTAAAAAAAGCTACAAGGTGATGGAGGGGTGAAGCAGGGGAGGATAGACAGAGAGAGAGTGGAAAGACAGAGAGAGTGTGTACCCAATCAAGCATGACGCCTTTCTGATTTGCTGCCCTTCCAAAATCTAATGCCTTCTGACCTGTGATTAGCTCAAGAAGCAAGATCCCAAACCCAAACACGTCAGTCTTTTCCGATGACTGACCTGTTGATAAATACTCCGGAGAAATATGACCGATGGTGCCACGAACAGCTGTGGTCACATGGGAATCTCTGTGATCCAAAAGCTTTGCCAACCCAAAATCTCCAACAACTGCCTCAAAGTCCTCATCCAACAAAATGTTGGCTGCTTTGACATCACGATGAATAATTTTGGGGTCACATTGCTCATGCAAATATAGGAGCCCCCTAGCTGTACCTAGAGCTATCCTCTTTCTTCTTGCCCAGTCCAAAGCTGGTCGATCATGAGCATGATCTGAAGATGGAACCCACAAACAATGAGATTAAACTCGAGCAGACAATTAGAAATTAAGGAAAGGGGGCTCAACCATGGTAGCTGAAACAGGTGAGCTGATGTGCCAGTTTGCCAAAACAATGATGTGGTTAATTTTCCAACAAACAGAAGTGCCATATCTCATTACATGAAAATTTCAATTGGCCAAAACAGTCAAGTGGGATGATAAGCTAAATTACCATATAGGATGAGAAACTCAACTGTAAAGCAAACAATGAGCTCTAGATGAGTTCATTTAAGAATGTAAACTTAAAGCTAAACTTGCAAAGATATCATTTCCAATAAATGTTTTCTTAAAGGACATACTCGGAAGAATGGAGATGAAACACAGCAATATTAGCTAAGACTGGATTTAAATTTAATTATGAACAACAAAATTCGAAGTTAATTCTGATATGCCAAGTTTTGTATTTTTACATAGAATCTAGTGGCTATTAGGGGGTGGATGCTTGAGATTCAGTCAGAAAAAGGTAAGCTGCCAAATTACAACAAACAGACACTTGGCACCAGGGGAAGAGCATTCGCTTCATTGTGGCAGTGGCAGTGGCAGTAGATAGGTACTGATATGTTGGCAGAGGTTTCACTGGTCCTTGAGTCACCTCAGAAGCTCTTGTGCATCAATGGTGTTACCTTGGTGGTGCACACTGATGACTTAGTCATATGATGTCCGTGCTTGAAAGATTGTCACAAAGGTAATGGCATGGCAATAGTGAGGATGCATCTTTTCTGTCAGTAGATTCTTTATGTGTATACTTGCTATATGGTTTATGACCACATTTGGGGTTATTAGCATGCCACATGCAAGTTTAAAATCTTTAGACAATAAAAATTGGGCAACGATCACTAAGGACTTGAGAGTTCATTTTTACTGACCTCTTAATTGAGATGCTACACTTCCATTCGGCATATAGGGGTAAACAAGAAGCCTTTCATTCTCAGTTGTGCAGAACCCAGAGAGCCTCAGAAGATTTCGATGGACAGCCAAACTAATGGTTTCTACTTCTGTCTGGAATTGGATTTCACCACCAGCAACATTAAAGTCCTTCAGCCTTTTGACAGCCACCACAGTTCCATCATTCAACCATCCCTTGTACACAATGCCAAATCCACCTGTCCCGAGAATATTCTTTGAACTGAAATGATCAGTTGCAGTACGCAGCTCCTTAAATGTATACCTTCTTACATGGCCCAAGCATACCTCTGGGTCATATTGCTCTGACAAACAACAAATAGTTGAGAATCCAGGTTTAATGGAAAGTGCATGAAAAGGAGTAAAATCATAAACAAAATGAATGAAGTGAATCAACAATAATCAAAATTGAAATAAATTTAGAAGAATTAAAAAAATGTAGCTAAGAAAGGTCCTTTGCTTGGCACAATGTTAAGGTTTTTGAGGTGCAACCATGCGGATACAAATTCGAACTTTGAGAATACTATATGCAGATTGAATATCTAAACAAAACACATTTTACAATTATTTGAAACAGCAGATATAAAAGGGTTGTTACTGGTGCGATGGTAAAATTCCTGGACTTGAAACCACTAGAGTATTCAAATTCTCTTCCACTCACCCTCCTTTTCTGTAGCCATGACTATATTAAAGCAGCATTTTCAGAAAATGCAGTACGACATAACAAGTACAAAGGGCAGGTTATCCTGTGAGTTCAGGTATAATTTTGGGGTGAAAGAAACATTATATACAATGTATGACAATCACATTGTCCTATGAGTTCACGTATAGTTTCACTTGGTGTGGAAATAATGCTGCAAACAGTGTGTTACAGTCTAATTTTTTAAGGGATTATATTTATTGTTCTTTTTTCTCAGACAATTAACACTAAAATTCATAGCTGGAGCCGTTATAATGAGTCACAAGCAACCAACTGCATGGCTTTTTCGACAACTCACTTTCGATGATGACAAATGTGAGCATAATAAGAACTATAGTTGGTGCCTTGGTTCCTTGCATTTATAGAACAACCACAGGAAAAATGAAGAAATGAAAAATGGAGTATAAAACTAACCATTGACATCAAAGAAAATTTGCTGGTTGTGTCTATATCGCCACCAAACAAGTAACCCAATAACTATTATGGTGGAAAAGGCAGCACCAAAGCTTGCACCAAAAGCAATAGCCACACGGTGACCATTTGTTCCAGAGTTGGATTGACCTATGAATCCACAAAGAAGCAAAGAACATATATGATCTATCCTTGTGGAGATAAAAACAAACAAACAGAAAAAAGAAATTAAACATATGATAAACACCATTCAGACCATCTGGTGGGACAGAAAGAGGCTCTGGAAAGACAGCAGAACAGCTGTTACTGGCCTTAGGTCCACATATTAAAGGATTACCCGTAACTCTGAAATGAAAAGAGAGTTTGAGATTTCCAATTAAGTAATAAAAAATGTAACTAGTATGAGGAGCAAGCATTTTTCAAAGACAAAGAAACAGCATCTCACTTGAAAGTTCTTGCTGATATTTTTGGCAAGGAACCGCTCAGATTGTTAAATGAAAGATCCCTAAAAGCATAGCATCACTTACAATGGTGAATAGGTATGTTCACAAAACTAGCAACAACTATTAAACAAGCAATCAGTGGGTTGCATAGGTGCAAGGTGGACATACACAAGTGTGAGACCTTTGAGATTGGACAGAGACTCGGGGCAGGGTCCAGTAAGGCTATTGTTATTTAATCGCCTGAATTTCTCAAAAGACAACATGAGGGTAAGAATGTGCGTTAATCTAAATAAGAAATACTCCAAGTCATGCAGCGTCTTCTGAAGAAAACGGAGTAAATAATAAAAAATTTGAAACTCACAGGTAATTCAGGTTCTTGAGGTCCCCCAAAGAAGTGGGCATATCTCCACTAAATGTATTGTTCGAGAGATCAAGTGTCTGAAGCTTCTCCAGCTTGCCAATTGCAGTAGGTATAGGACCTGAAATGGCATTATTCTGCAGCAACCTACATATTTATGCAAGTATGAATCGCATTTCAGTGATACTACTCAAGAATTATGCCATCACTGCTCAGCAAAAACAAAAGGTTATGACTTACACTGATTGCAGGTTAGTGAGATTGCCGATAGACGGAGATAAAGTCCCAGATAAGCTCTGACTGGGAAGTCCCCTATTTAAAATTATAAGGAAAAAAATAAAAACATTCACCTAGTGGCATGGTCTGCAAAAAAAAAGATATATAGGAAGTACATATAAATGAAAATATATATGTACGTAAGAACAAAAGAAGCAACTTACAAAGCAGAAACATATCCATCTAGGGAGCAAGTAACCATCCTCCAGCTACAAGGATCGACAGAATTGATATCCCAATTCTCCAGAACATTATATGGGTCGAGTAGAGCAGTTTTTATGGCCATCAAAGCTACCACTGCTCAAATTTCAATTGAAACAAGTAGCAAAAATCAACACTATGAGCTTCTCCATAAATGAAGTTCCATCAATTATCCAAGAAGATATTTTAAAGCTACGGTGCTTTCAAATCACGAAAATTAATGGTAAAAAATAAAATAAATTTTAAAGTACGAGGATGGGATAATGAGGGTAGTTCAGAAATCCCTTGTAGGCCATAAAAGCATTTAGTAGAGGATAAGATTAGCTTCCTCCAAAAATGAATAATATTACTACAGAAAATTTGCAAAATAACATACTTTTTCTGTGGACAGAAGCTGTAATGAGCAAGAGAAAGTGAGATGGAGAAGATCCCGGGAGAAAGGTCGACTGACCTTCAAAGTTTATACCAGTAGGAGAAAGAGTAGCAGAAGAAATCTCCATCAATGCCAAGACCAGAAATACCACTGTGCAGAACCCAAAACTCCGCCTACTTTCCATGGATACCTTTTGACCCTCACTTCATTCACTTTGCAAAACTCCAACTACTCTTCTTTTATCAAAGCTTGCCCACCAACCCCAAAAGCCATGTTCTGCTATATGAACTTGTTCTGTAATGCAAATAACATAAAAAGATAACTCCTTTTCTTACCCATAAGAATCAGAAGAAGCACATAAAAAAAAAAAAAAGAAGCAAAACCCAATACACTTCAAGAACAAGAAAATGGTCCCTTTTGCAACTCACTTTGATCAAATCTCCAAATGAAACCAAAATCACTTTCTTTCTTATATAACAACGCCCACCTCAGAAAAAAAGAATTTTCTCGAGAAACAAGCAAGCATGATAGTGAAACCTGAAATTCTGAAATCCTAGAGATCTGAGAATGTGGGTTTTAAGTTTTGGTTGATCCCCACAAATTCCACGCTGGCATATGTTTGGTTTCTTCTACCCTTGCCCACCAACCCCAAAAGCCATGTTCTGCTATATGAACTTGTTCTGTAATGCAAATAACATAAAAAGATAACTCCATTTCTTACCTATAAGAATCAGAAGAAGCACATAAAAGAAAAAAGCAAAACCCAATACACTTCAAGAACAAGAAAAGGGTCCCTTTTGCAACTCTCACTTTGAGCAAATCTCCAAATGAAACCAAAATCACTTTCTTTCTTATATAACAACGCCCACCTCAGAAAAAAAGAATTTTCTCGAGAAACAAGCAAGCATGATAGTGAAACCTGAAATTCTGAAATCCTAGAGATCTGAGAATGTGGGTTTTAAGTTTTGGTTGATCCCCACAAATTCCACGCTGGCATATGTTTGGTTTCTTCTACCCTTGCCCTGTTCTGTTCCACTACAGCTCTGTAACTCCACTACCACTGCTATCCTCTTCTTCCTCTTCTTCTTTTTGACACAAAACAACTACACAAGCAAGCAATCTATCTGTGCTTGGTATAATTTTTTATAATGAAAAGAAATATTAGTCATGTAAATTACAGTGACCGACTGTCAGTGAAAGAGAGAGATGCAACCAAGAAACCGAGGACCAAAGCTAATTGCCAAAAAGTGGACACACATGCAGATGTAAGAAAAAAACTGCTCTTAATTTGTCCTATAAAAAAGGGAGCATCGCTTGTACTGCAGCAACTAAAATATTTCTTGCTGGATTTTTATTCCTTTCATCGTAATAGTATTTTTAATTAATTATGCACATCAAGATTAATTATATCCCCAGTTTAGTTTTTTAACAACCGAATTCTAAACAGCAACAAGAGAGAAAACACTCATATTTATATTTATTTCGACTATTTTGAGATTTGTCAAGTATGTGCTGTATTTTAAAATCTATAATAAATAATTTAAGATATTTAAGTTTTTTAATAAATAATTCATTTACAATTTTAGTATCTAGTTATTTTTATCAATAATAAAAATATTTTAAATTAAAAATAAAGAAAATGAAAATGAAAAGCATGTTAGACCGGTTTTCCAAGGAGGGAGAAGTCTTGATAAAAAAAATCGGTGATTAGACTGAAGGGATTGATCAGAGAACAAGAGGATGTCTGATTCCCAAAAAAAGCGAAGTGTTTTGCAGGAAAGTAATCGGGCGGTCACGTGCTTGGATTGCCCTGCCCTTTGTTGGCTTTTTGGCCTTTCACAAATAATTTTTAATAATCATATTTATGTTAAAAGTTCATGTGGCTGGTGACCCACCTCACCCCATACTCGAATTTGATGTTCATGTTCTAACAGAAGGCATCTCCTTTAATCGAATGTTTTTCTTTTTCTTTTTCTTTCTTTTTAACATTTTCTTTGTCATGTAATTGGTTAATTTTTTAAATTGATTCACTTGCTTGAAATCTAAGCTTAGTCACCTTTGGATTGCGAATAATAAATACATAAAATATAAATATATGTTTAATTAAAAATCTAAATGTAGGAATATAAAATAACATGTTTTTTTTATATTTTTTAAATTAATTTTCATGTTTCTAAGATATAAATTATAGTAAACATATATAGTAGGTGGCAGTGATAAGAGCTTGGAATTAATGAGTTTGCTCCCCTATCGTTTTAAGTTTAAGCTTTGTAATTGCTAATATAATAGCCACTGGAAAGCTTATATAATCGTTAACTTTCAGGACCCGTAAAATTAGTTGATGTGCGCACAAACCAATTCAAACACCGGTTTTATATATATATATATGAAGATGTGTTTTTTTTGTATCTATTATTTTTATGTTTTCTTTTCTATATAGAAATTAAATGCTATATTAATATTTATTTTTTTAATTTAAAAAACTCGAATTTCAATTTTTATTTAAATTACCTTCAAAACATTACAATAGTCTAAATAATTCATTTTAAACTAAATATACCATCTAACAGGTCTAAAAATTAAATAAAAAAAACCCTTTATGCATACCAACGAAACTTTTCCATACCTCGTGAATAGTAAAACATGTAATGGTATTTTGTACAAAACACTGTATAAACACCAAATCTTTTTAATTTCTTTTTTATATATAATTATAATTACCAATAATATAGTGAATTTTTGTTTTCTTTTACCATAACGGATATATTATATTCATTTTTTGGACAACAAAATTAACCATTTTCTCTAATCCAATTTTAAATAAGTTATACTCATCTAAACTAGTATGCTGACAATAAATAATTTTCTTTCTAAAATTCAAGCATAATTTATAACAAGTAAACTTTTAATTGCTTCGAAAATAAACATATAGTTGAATCATTTTTTAATGTATAGATATTTAGTGCAACAAATAAGCATGATATGGAGATTAGAGAGGAACAAAACTAGCAAATTAAAGCATGTTTACTAGCATAGTTGTTATTTGAAATCTGTACATGATGTTTTTGTATTTGAAAAGTATTTTTGTAAAATTTTAATTTTTTTTTAATTTTTTATCTTTTTATATAATTTTAATATGTTGATATAAAAAAAATATTATTTTAATATATTTTTAAATAAAATATATTCTAAAATATAATCACTGCTGTAATATCAGACCGCATCTTTTAAAAAAGAGAGCATCTTTTTGAAAAAGAGAAGCAATAGCTAAAAGCAGAACCCCGAGCCCAAGAGTATTTTTGTCGCATCGGGAAAATTCAATATTCTCTATTCCATCATTATTTTATGCACTGATACTGATCTCCACTCAAATAAATAAATGGTAGGGAATTCCAAGAACTATACTCGAGGCTCTTAAGATACCTTTTCTTATTGCATCCGTGTCTTTTTAAAAATTTATTTATTTTTCTTTAAGCTTATTATTTATTTTTTAAAAAAATTTAAAAATATATATTTTTTTAAATAATATTATATATATATATATTTAAATAAAAAATATGTTAAAAAATAAACAACCTAAAGCTAAAAGTATATTTTAGTGGCTTTGGAGAAGGATTCCTAGCCATTATATTTTTCATTTAGAATGTTCAAATCATCAGTTTGTGTATGTTTTGATTAATTTTATAAATTTTAAAATTAATAATTATGCAAATCTCCAATAACTTCTTTGTTATGCTTGTGAAATTTTTTAAAAACCATTTTATTTCCATAAAATTTAAAAATTATGCTCCCCTGTTATTTTTAATGTTATTACATTAAAAATAATTTTAAATAAAAATAAATTAATTAAAAAATATATATTTAAAACACAATTTCAAACTGCCTCAAACTCCCTGTGCAAGTTGTCAAGTCGTCAAGTCGGATCGATTCGCTAGTCCAACATGCATCCTATCTAAATGATAATTTTTTTGTCCCTGAAAGAATCTGGGGCTTGCCTTTTCAGGCCTCAAGGATAAGAGGGATATAGGACACTGTGAATATAGAGTAAAAAAAACATGAATTACATATGACTAAATCTTACAAATGGGGAAAAAGAAGAAAAAAAAAAAAGTTTACTTGAAAGTAAAATGCATCAGGTAATTAACAATATTGAAAATCACAATTCATTTTTACCCTTGAATGCATTTTAAAATTACATTTTATTAAAAAAATATCAATTTAGTATTTTTTATAAAAAATATCTTACATCTAATTACCAAAAGCACAAAATTATGCGTTCACTGGTTAAGGAGGAGCAAACGAATAGTTGAAAAGAACTTTTTGGCGGTGGGATTTTTTGACGCTGAGATAATTTCCTATGGGCCAGTGATTGATGACACGGGCTGTTTTGATGGGCTTGTGGGTCCTTTCCAGGTCATAATAGCCATGGTGGACCAACCTCTCTGACCGACAAACTGTACCTTTGTGATTTGTTTTCTTTCCTGTGCCAGTCTCCTCACCAATCCAAGGACATGTACAAATTCGGTCCCGATGTCACGGATTTACCTGATCGGTGAATTCAAATCCATCCACAACTTGGTTTATGAAATAAAATGATTTGGTTTTATAAAATAACTTTTTTAAAAAAACATTGATATTTACTCGGCAGATCACGCCAAAAGTTTAAACAAATCAACTAAATTAACCGACTTTCAAGTCAATTTTTAAATTGTATAGAAATAAAATCCAATAAGAATTAAACACTACATTAGTTGATTATTGGGTTGGCTAGCTAGACTAGATCTAAGTTTAATAATTATTATTATTATTTATTTGTCTTTCCACCCACACAACAATTTATTTATAGTCAAAAATTAAAAAAAAAAAAAAAATGATGCAAATAAAGCTATGGATTTGAGTTTAACACAAGTCTAAATCCTTGGACCAAATAAAAACACAACCAACATTGTAAAAATCTACATTTTTTATTCAATCAAAGTCACTTAAAAATATAAAAATATAGGTTTAAATACATTTCTCATCCTTAAATAACTAGAAAACAACCAATCATTAAAAACAAGCTAAAATCCTAAATTAATAATAAAAAAAAAATATAATCCAAAACTTCAAACGCAATTCTGAGTGTCTTTGGAGTGAAATTTGATGAATTTGAGCAGCGAATATGCTTGGAGTGTGGAAAAAAAGTCAACACAAGTTCAATTTTCTATCAAGAATCCAACTATAAAATCTGAATTTGATTTTGAATTTGTTAAAGATTATGTTTTGAGTTTAATTGATGAGATAATTGAAATGTTTTGAATTAATTGTTACAGATAATGATTTAATTAGATGAATTTTAGATGATTTTATTAGGAATAATGATTTTGAGATTAATTGGTTTAATTATTATGTTGGGTGTAAGGATATTGAGAAATTGTGAAAAACCCTTGCTGGAAATTTGGAAAACATTATATTGAGGTTAAAGATGATGAAATTTCAATTTGATCTTCTAATTTAATAAAATTATAATTTTAACCCTTAGAAATCTAAGAAAATTCCAGATCGATTTTTTATTGTAATTTTAGTTTTTCAAATTGGTTTGACTAATAATTAAGGTTTATTAGTGAATGATTATCAAGTTTTATGATTTGTTTCCTTTTGAATTGGATTTAGGAAATCCGTTTGATTTTTTAGTTTTTTAGAAAAAAAAAGGATTAATTTGGTTCATAAACATATAGGGTTATGAGTTAGACACTGAGTTAAGTCTATTAAATAGATTGTACATTCTTTTCGAGTTGTTTTTTAGTGTGTCTTTTTTTGTATTTAGATAATCTTGATATTCTACATGCAGGACATCAATAAGATTGCTTTCAATAACTGCTTCCGTATTATTTATACCTTTGAGTTAGATGAGTGAATAATTTTCATATGCTAAAAGATTAGTATAAATACTTTAATTGTTAATATGAAATTGATTATGATTTTTGGTAAATCTTATATTATTATTTATTTCTTTTTATGATCACATATTGAAACTGAATCTTTGATATAAACCATTATGTACTTCTGAATTGATAACTACTCATTTGATTAATGTCATGATTTGAGTTTTGAAATATGAATTTATATGTGCGACTATGTTATGAACATATGGTATGCCAATCAGAATACTCATGCTAACAAGGTAGTGTTAGTTTTTGTTTATATCATATCTTAATCCTATTTGATCGGGGAAATCACCAACATGTGGTGATTCATCATCCTATGATGCAGAGCATCATGCTTATTGCGTTTTGATCTTCCAACGAGTCTTACTTTATGATATTCTTATTATGGTCTATTTGAGAAACTTTTCCGTAAGAACTTAAAGTCATATTTTTGTGTGTTTGTATTCCTTATTATTGTATTACCTCGTGTATGTATACTAAACGTTATCTACTTACTGAGTTGTTGAACTCACCATCTTGTTATTTATCTTTTTAGGCTTATATCTTGTTTAGCAAGTCGCTTTGTTGGACTTTCAGAACCTACTTTTTTTTTTTATTGTAATTAATTGTTTTATTTTTTTGTCTAGTTAGTGTTCCACAATTACGATATTTGAATTAACTCTTGTATTAACATAATTTATATTATGGAGCTAATTATGTTATCATGTTTTGTGGAACTCTATTTTGTTTATAAAAGGAAAAAGTTTGTTTGTAAGTTTGGGTTTGCATAGGTATGAAATCTTAGAAGGGGACCTTATATATATGTCGGTCATGGATCTGAGAATCGATTCGTGATATTTGTTCTATAACCCGTTTTGATCATGTTTATAAAAATAAAACAAAACTTATTAGTTGTTTATTTTTTTTAAGTAGAATTTGATTATTGTTTTCAGGATAGAAAAGACAAAAACAATAGAGATAAATTAAACATGTTTCACTATACTTCATGTTTTGAAATTATAAAAATTAACTAAAAAATTGTTTTATAGATATATTTATTTTACGTTTTTCTTCTTTTTTTCCAATTAAATCTATTTTTGTCTCTTGTATCTATTCTCTTACTACACACACACACACACACACACAAAACTAAATAAATACAATCTTATAGTTTTACATACTTTAAATAGGTATACAAAAAAGGTATATATCATATTAATAACTTGTTTGGCAACATGATGTGGTTGTACTTTGGAAAACTCATATTTTTTTTGCTTTAAATTATTTTTTTAATTATTTTAGATTATTTTGATGTGTTGATATTAAAAATAAATTTTAAAAAATAAAAAATATTATTTTAATATATTTTTAAGTAAAAAATATTTTGAAAAAATAGCCTCTACTACAATATTAAATAGACTCTAATTAAACTACTAGTTTTATTTCTAGTCAACTATCCTTCCAATAAAATATTCCTTATAACATGGCATAAATTGAGTGATTAGAATAAAAAATAAAAATAAATGTCGAAATAACACAAGATGTATTTTTTTTGGTGAAATAACATAATTTGAGGATGTCGCGGTTTAGACGAGCAATATCTGACTAAATATCACAATTGTAAATAGTGACATCAATTATAATTTTGTTGCGGTTCTGAATCACAATACTTAATCAAATATCATGGTTTTTAATCGCGACATCAATTGGTAGACCGTTTTGAGAAACAACTAGACATTTTAGAAAACGATCAGACAGTAGCCAAAATGGACTGACCATTTTAGCTATTGTCTAGTTTTGGAAATTTTTGGTGTTTTAAGACTGAAAAAAATACAAAATAATAGTTTTTGTTATTCTAAACTTTAATTTACTTTATGATTATTAGATTATTTGAGAGTTCAAAAATTTATAATTTTTATAAAATTTGGACAAAGTTTACCCTATTAAGAATTATAACTAAAATTTTATCCTGCTTTAAAAAAACTTGCAAAAAACATAATAACCATAATCAACAAATTTTTACTAAACTCCATAAATTTTGACATTCATAATCGCAAAATAGCTCTAGGAATGGGAAAAAAATAGATGTACATTTTAAATGAATAAAAACTAATGAAATAATACAATATTCAAGTAATCCTAAAATATATAAACATAAATTATCTATCTATCTATGTCTACGTCATCTACAGTATGATTTGAGGTCATCAATATCATGATTGGATCCAACTCTTGCACTTACCTCAATGACCTTGTCCTCTGCAACATGCCCATCCAATTCGATGCGCATGTTGCTCGTATTTCATGTATTTAGGTGGAGGAACCTAGATGAGATTCAAAGTAATGATCCAAAGTGTAATACTCATGTATCAAATCATATACTCCTTATCTGTAATCACATGATGCAAATATGCAAATATTCCATTCCTCTGTGCATCCCACTGTGCAACATATGCTCTATGTCACCTTAATCAATCATAATCATCATTTACCTCGACAAGTTATGGCAAGCATTGCATCACTCTTGTCAATATCGGTTGAAATGTGTTGTGTGTAGTTGAACTATCATATTACCTGGTCTGAGCAATGAAGCTCAATCATCTAAAAAAAATTAGTAGGACCACTGATGTCCATATATCCATCCTGCTAGTGCAAATAGAGCAACTGCCAATCTTTCCTCCAAGTAAGGTGTCCACATGACTTATAGAATATTAGTTTTTTAAATATTAAACAACAATAATTCGGTAATGTGTAATGATTTTTATTAAACAAATAATTCAAAAAATATTTGAATAGAATGTTATCTATCTAGCTTGTTTCAATAAAATGCAAGTACATGTGTTGGATTATTTTCAAACACTCTATTAGCACACCACTTAACATTAAAACTATGTTAGTTTAATTATATTTTTTAAAGTTACAATTACACAATATAAATACATATAATTGTAAAATAACATTGCAATACCTGCAATCGAGTGGGAGATAAAATGTAACCCCTACTATCTGGACAGTCATAGACGATAGATAATTAGGGTATCTGGGGTCTTTCCACATGAAGATGTAGCCACAAACATAACTATTATTCAATGAAAACCTTTTGTTTATTTTGTGATGACAACAAAAATTTAAAGTAACAATAGTAATTGAACAAATGTTGAGTTCCACTATTGGACTTGATATTTAAATGAATGTGCAATGTGCCATTGTCCAACTACATTAACCAATTTATTTTTACTATTACATATTTGCCAAACCTCAAACTCATACCCTTTTGTCATACATATAAAGCTAAGTGTTTAATCATTAGAAATAATAAAACTAGACCTAGAAACATCTCCAAATCTATAAACAAGAGGTATGATTTTATCATAATCATTATTCACCATCATATTCGGGTCTAACATATCATTATCCTCATTATCAATAGGCTTAAAATAGTCAAATCTATATTGATTAGCAAATGGATTGTTAAGCATAATATCATATATCGTTTACAGCAAATCATTTGAAAATAAAATATTTTTACCTCTACTAACTGAATTTAAAGGATCCGTAGAAACATAGACGTGTATAGATTTTAGTCAACAACTCACATACAATACCTTCATGTTTAAACCATTTTAGGTGAAAGAATCAATTGTCTCAAAATTGCCATTACACACAATCAGTATAGGATAATACTAATGTTTACCAATCTAACACCTCAAAGTTATTTCAACATTAATATCATCATAACTCCACCCAAGTCCATGACATATGGTTTCTTTCATTTCTGCGTGTGACATGCCTAAATTAACATTTAACAATGAACTGATCTCCCATTATATGTGATATTACTATTCATATTATGAACAAAAGTGCCATCACAATGCCATAACATAAATATGTTATAAGACATTCTATAAAAAAATAAAAAAACACATCGGATTCTAGTTAATTGGATGTAATTGTAATTAAATTTCATTATCCTAACACTAATTGGAAAAATTCATATCAAATAGAATTAAATTTCCAAAATTTAACGTTGTAGCAAACTTACACATAATTCATGAAATGAAATTTGATTAATATTTTCATGTGCAATTGCATTAAATCAAACCTAAATTCATAGCAAATTAATATAATTGAAAGAAAATACCAAATTCATGAACTTATAAATAATTCAATGGAATGTGTAATTTGTTAAACAAAGATCGCATTCATGCTCTCTTGCATTAAATTATCGAGAGTTAATTATATTATTAGTTGATTCCAATGATATAAACAAAATCTCTAATTCGATAACTTAACATCAATTAAACACAACACCTAATTAATTAAAAAAATATTTCATAATTATTTTAACTTATTTTCATGTTCAACAATATCAAATCAACTCTAAATAATGATATTCTTAACTAATTTCACATTAATTCAACAAACTGCAGATTCACCATAAACCCCAAATTCAACCTAAACAATTATTTCATTTCAACCAAACAACACATAAATTTATAGCAATGTAGTATGTTTAACTTGTTTGTAAGACTATAAAAAAATGTTGGGATGGTGGTGGTAGGAGTGACATAAAAGAGACTGATCAATTTTAAACCAAAAACACCTCCAATAATGCTTAGAGACTATGATAGGTTCAATTTCATGTTGTTTTATGGGCAAAATAAAAAGATTAGTGGATTTCTTTAGACATATTGTGAGGGGCGCCGTTTGGTTTTAGAGAGAGACCATTTGGTTTGTGTGTTCTTTGATCTGGGTTACGTTTAAATTTTAATTAATGTCGTGCTTTGAAAGCGCGATATCTAGCTTGCCGTGTTTTTTTTATAGCGATATTTACTAAATATCACACTTCCAAAGCACAACAATGTCAAACTGTACCATTTCACCAAATATTTTTGAAACGATGGTATTCCAATAGTTTTTTTTTTTTTTATGTTTACTATGCTATTTTTACAAAAAAAAAAAAAAAAGGGGTTTAATATGCACATCTAATTTGTGTGATTTGTGATTTATTGTAGTGACCTTTATAGGTCCATGTATTACACATCTTTTGTGAAGTAAATCGTGGAGCAAAAAGGTTGGCCTTTAATCCTTACTCTTTTATTGTGGGTGTTGTTTTTCATATATCAATTATTAAGGGTTGTTTTAAGATTCTCCTAAAAAAAATACGTGGAGTTACAACTCCTAAGATGTTTAGGGTGTGATCCTACCAAAGCTTTGCTCTCCCACTAACTATAAACTCATGCTCCACATTATTTTGCGTAAAAAGTGAAGTCTAGATACCACTTCGTGTTTAAAGATTAATGATATCAAGATAACTCGATAAATCATTATTTTAAAACCCGATCCGATTTGGTAGTTTAATCCATGACTCGAGTAATCTAGGGCCTAAGTCGAGCCATGTCTCAATAAAAATAGGAGGAGAATTAACCTAATATAATCCATTCAAAAAACTAGATTGACTGCCATCTAATTAGCCCTGAGAAAACCCAGATATAACTCGTTGAGCGCCACCCCCAAATGATGTCATTTTTATATTTTTTTATATATAAAAAATTAACTCAGGTTAACTTGGGTCAATCAACCTAACCTATGATCTGTGAGTTATCTTGGGTTGATTTCTAGGTCATTAGACTGAAAACACTATATATGAAAAAACCAAGAAGTTCAATACTCAACAATTCAAATGTCGAAGAATAAAATCAAGAAAATAATCAATTACACAAAAGTATCAGAAATAAAAAAATCAAAATTAAAACAATGAGAAAAAAATAAATAAAAAATATTAGAAAGCAAGAACAATTTTTTGATTGAGGGTTAAAATAATATAATATATATATATATATATATATAACAAAATGACAAAAAAATTAAAAATATAATAACTAAATTAGAAAAAAAACAAAGCACAAAAACTTGAATTAAAGAATGAAATTGAAAACCATAAAAAAGTTGACAAAAAGCCAAGTAAACAACTAGAAATTAAAAAAAGAATAATCAAATTGAAAAAAATTATATATGAAAAAGGACAAAAACTAAAACTAAAAAAAAATAAAAATTAAAGTTAAAATACCAAAAATAAAAAAGACCAGCTATAATTTTTTAAGATAGAAAAAAAAAAAAAAAAAAAGGCCGAACAACAAGAAAGCACCCAACCAACCGTCAACATGTATCATATTGAAGGAAAAGGACGTGGCTATGCTTCCAACAAAACAATGAAAGATAATTTTATGCAACTAGGAGTCGCTACACAGGTCAACAACTTTTAAAATTAAATGATATTAAATTAATATAAAAGGACATGCATGCCCTTGATTACCCTAACAATTGCAAATTAATGCATGAACAGTCTAGTCCACGCTATCCACTTCAACGTTGGCATTTACAGAAACATAGTAAAAAGGTGCAGTCCATTGTTCAACAGTTTATTCCAACGCTGCAGAAAAACAGAAGATCGGTAGTAAACAGAGAAATAAGCAGCTCTTTATTATGGAAACAGCATTCACCATCAGGTCAGAGATTACATCTTCATTTTGGCAAAGCCTTTTATGGTCTGATATAGCTGCCTTTATATAGAGGGATTTAGTAGAAAGAAAATAGTGTTAAGATCTAATGAAAACTAGAAACTTGGAGCAAGAAACTGCCGGCAGAAAACAAATTGATTCCCAGAGTTGATTAACTTATGCAGCTGCAGTGATGCACTCGATTGCCTGTTTGCATATGCCAGTCATTGTTGCTTCCGGGCCATAGACCTATGAGAGAACGTAGAAACAAGAATAAATGTCAGTTGATACTACTTCTTGCGATGCTGCTCTACTTTTTTAAGTGCAATGGAGGAAAAGGTTAAGGAAATTTTCCACACTTCAGTACCTCAATTGGGATTCCAATTTCCTCTCCAAGTGCCCTCATTTTCGCAAGGCCCCTCTGGTAATTAGGACCTCCTCTCCTCACATATATATTCATCCTTGCTGCTTTCAGCTTCGATTCCTGATAAACAAAATACAATTCCCAATTATCACCAGTACAATTAAAAAAATGAGATTTTAAAGGGATTCATAGCAGTTCAGTCCAAACCCTGTTTAACATAAGATCCTAATGTTAAACACAAGTCTAGAAATTCATTATGTTCTTCATTGGTGTGAAAACTTTTCTCTTTGCAATAAAAGATTTGAGTTACAGACAGATTTTAGAGGAAAATGTCTCGACTTTGTAGAAGAAGAGTTAGAATTCCTGTTGCAGCTGAAGTTCTGGATTTTTAAGTGGATGCAGGGAAATTTGGCATTGCATTTGTGATGCCATTAAACTTGGGAATGAAAGAAGAATGAACATAAGAAAATGCTAGCCAAACTAACTCACCTTCTCCTTCAGGGCTCGAATTATGCCATTAAATGTAGCAGCAACATCAGTAAAGTTAGCAATTCCTCCTCCAATTACAAGGGCTCTCTTTTGGCCATCAGGATCAGAAGTTGCACACTGTTGAGATGTAATGAAATTATATGTAAAGCCAAGATGAAATACAGAACACAGATCTGAGGGTTTATGAGCTTCAGAAAATATTCTCCTAATCTTTTTCTAAGATTGGTTAGCATTAACTTTTCAAAAAATTAAAAGGATGACAGCAAAAGAGTGGATAGAAAAGGTCCTTACATCAATTACAACTCTGGCATACTGCAACACCTCCTCTTCATTGGGGGCTCCACTATATTCTGCATAGTTCCCAAGTTCGGAAGCATAGCCAAGATCTCCGACCTGATCAGCAACAATTAATTGATATAAGAAGCAATTGCATAAAAAAAAAAAAAAACAGCATTGACAGGATTTCTAGCAATCCTGCAATCCAAACATCTATAGCCATACCGTATCAGCATAGATGACACTTGCACCTCCTCCAGCCACCATAGTCCAAATTCGCCCCTCTGGATTCAATACCGTGAATTTCAAAGATGCACTTGTCTGAAAGAATATTAAAGGAAAAGAACCATAAACATCATAAGATTCTAAATGGAAATCTTAAACACCGCCAAAAAGCCTTCCTGGATCTCTGAGGCCAAGGAATAACCAAAATCTTGACAATGAAATATGTTCGTGAATCGTAACTATTTCAATCTATGCACAACTGAGGATCCAGGAGCAATGAGAGAGAGAGAGAAGAAATTAAGGCACAGTATTAAGTGGTTGAAAACAATTTTCAAGCACAGTATAGGTCAAGGCATCAATCAATCTAGAACATTACCTTTTCATCTAGGCCATGAACAAAGCTTTCAGTAGAGCTCATAACTCTTCCAAATGGCATTGGAAATTCAATGTTCCCCCACCTGCAAAAGAATGAAGCTGGGTAAGATGATGATGAAGATGGCAAGGCATGTGTTCAATAAATTAGAGCATCAAATCACTAGTGCTAAAACACTTGGCTTTATATACTTCTATCTATGCTTTGTGTTGTGCCTGTATTTTCAACAATTTCAGGTTTTGAATGAAGTGGATTGATCAATTCACTCCAATTCCCAATACTTCCATAAAACACTATTAAGTCTTATTAATAATAATAATAAAAAAAAGAATTAAGGGTTCAGTTAAGCAAATGAAAGTACTTTTTGAAGTTTTTAAATGCTGCAGTGTCGTCCAGCTCGCCTCTCATATCCAAAGGATAGGGCTTTCCATCAACCAAGGTGAAAGGATTCATCTCTAGGAAAGTGAAGTCAAGATCTAACAATAAAAGATTAAGAAGTCAAAATAAAACTCTAATAGCCAAAGAAACATATATTAGAATTAAATATGACATGCATTCATCAAAGATCATTGACATACCTTGAAAAAGAGCAAAAACCGATTGAATGAACTCCTCAATCTCTCCTTTTATCTGGATGGAAGAAAAAAAATCTGAGTCAATGATTTCATACCCAGAATAAAAGCCTAAACCAAATATGCACAAATGACAAATACAAAAATAAACAGAAAGAAAATATGATTGTCTATTTCAATAGCATCCTTTCTACACTGCGGTAGGAAAAATCAGGGTAGAAAGATCACTTTCTCGACGTAAATGTTTACCTCCAAAGGAATGGTCGCAACAAGTGGAGCACAAACTTCAGACGTAAACGTTGCCCCTGTTGGAACAAATATAGTTTTAACCTGTCCAACAACCACAAATCACACTGTAAGTTATGAAGCAGTAAAGTAAGAAACTAGAACAAGACAGTTGATCTAAAATTTCCATGTAACAACAGTACCTTATCCCAATTCTCTTCAATTTCAATCCCTCCGCATTCGGAAAAGCTGATGCTGCACCCAAGTCTCTCCGAGACAATGTTTAGATAGAACTCTTGGTCGTGGGGGATAAAGGGTTCAACGATGAATGTCGTTATAGGTCCTTTGCATCCGCCCATTTCAACCTCTTTGCCAAGACGTTGTTTGACAAAATCAGCAACTTGATCCAGATTCAGATTTAAAGCAACAAGGCCACTCTTCCCACGTTTCCCAAACAGCATGTCAGGTTTTACAACCAGTTTTGCTGATGACAGCCACGGTTCTTTCTCTGCTAACTCATTGAAATCAGTCGATTCCGTCACCTAAAATATAACAAAACAAAAAAGGAAAAAAAAATGTAACATTTGCAGCATATCTAACATGGGAATTTGTGTTTTTAAACGGATTTAATGATTTGTAGAAGCATTGTTGATCAAGCCATATAAAACCCACCCATCCATGCATCGAATATCATCTTTTGTAACATCTTTCTAAGCAATTAATCGATTGATTTAAAGAAGAGATTAAGGGGCCGAGTGTGAGAGACTTACTTGAGCAGATTTGATGGGCAAATCGCGTCCAGAAAACCTCTTGAAATGCTCCTTCAACAATCTCTTGGAGTCGTACTCTCTGATCTTCTTGCGCGCCATTCAAATCTCTTTTCTTTTCCTTACCTGAAAATAAAATAAATAAAATTGAATACAGATCTGCTAACATAAAATACTACCACCCCAATCACAAACACATAGCAAGTACTGAGGATTAAGAAACAATAAACAAGATTATTAGCTACCCTTCAAATCGACTCAATGGGGTAGGAAGGAACTGGAGAGAAGACAGAAACAACAGTAGCCAAGGCTTTGAATCTCTGCCAAGTGCGCCTTTGGTAATAAGCACAAGCTGCTATTTATAGTTGCAAATCTCAGTTTCTTTTATTTCTATTCTAACAGTAACTCCAAGGTAAAACGAGGTTTCCGTTTTTCTTTTTGTAGTTCAGAAATCAAATCTGTGAATATATTCCAAGGAAGGTTGCTGTTTTTTTTTTCTTACACACACACATGCATACCATATATATTATTTTTGGAATAACTTTGATTTTTTAAATGAATTTCTATATTATTTCTTTAGCTTTTCGAATCAAATGTTTGAATGAATGAACGCCTGGTCACATGCGGCATCTACCATCTTCGACCAACGTTTCAACCCTTTAAAGATTCAACTACCCTTATTTTTTTCTTTCAAGTTATTTGGTCCACTGCACGTGTTGTGCAACCGATTATTTATTAATTTCTCCTTAATGGGGTGATGATATCAAAGCTGGTGTGATAAGGTCAAGGTTTCTTAAAATCATGATTTTAACATAGCATGAAAATTACAAAATAAATTCAGATCGTAAAATCGTAAAATTATAAGGAATTTTAAAATATATTAAAAAAAAAAATTCATGTTTCAAATAAAAATTCATACATAGTTCAAGCACCTTAAAAAACATGCTTCAAATAAAAATTCATACATATTTCAAGCCTTTAAATAAAAATTCATACATAGTTCAAGCATCTTAAAATACATGGTTCAAATAAAAGTCATACATAATTTAAATAACTTTTCATTAACTAATAATTAACAAACTTAAAACAAACAATCTGTTGGTGTCTCATGTAAACTAAAACCAACTTCATTCCCTTCATCTTCCTCATCATTCCTCAAGCATTCATAAATATCATTAGCATCAAGAGGATTATTAGTATCACTACTAATACCAACACCAATATTATGAACATTAGTGCTACTACTAATACTAACACCAATATCATCAATTTGAATATCCAAATCATCTTCAGTACCATGACTCTTCATTTCAACATCATTAGGAATTTCTTCTTCATCACTTTCATCTTCATTACCATTTTGTCTTCGTGTTGCACTATCAATAGCACCAAGCAAATCAAAGTTTAAATGTTCTTCTCCCTCGGTTATCCAATCATTATCAGATAAAAGATCATCTTTTATACCAAAATCATCAGCTTGCTTTTTGACTTGGTTATCATTCAATTTCAGATTGCACATTACAAATACCAAGTCATTCATTTTTTTCTGGTGCAAACGATTTCTTCGTTTCGTATGAACCTAAATAAACAATTCAAATTTATAAGATTTTTATCAAATATTTCAATATTTAAAATAAAAAAACAAATAAAAAACTCACCATTTCAAATGCACTCCAATTACGCTCACATCCAGATGAAATACAAGTCAAGCTTAGAATTCGGATTGCAAACCTTTGTAATTTAGACATTCATCCCCATAAGAATCCCACCATTGAGTTGGAGTTTTTTTTTTATCTCTTGTTGTCTTGGCAGCGTCAATGCCAAACAACCATTTTGCATCCTTAAATGATTCAAGTTGTAAGTCAATTTTGCACCTTTCATTTGCATTAGGCACCGTCCTTTCTAAGCATTGATATAATCCAATTTTAATGTTGGCATTAACCTTAAAATTGGGATTATAATGATAATGAGGATTTAAATAATAAGCTGCTGCATGTAAAGGTCTATAGAGTTGAAGTTTGCATCAACAATATTCCATATGCGCGCGCGTGTGTGTATATATATATATAAACAATAAAAATATCATTACAATATAGGAATATCTCAATTGGAAAACATTCATATTAATAGATGACAACATTTGAAATAAAAATTAGCAAGATATATACCTTTTTTTTCACATAACCAAAATCCACTTGTATCTTCTCTTTTGCTTCATCCATTGCTTTATATATAAAACCCATAGTTGGTTTCTCATCTGAATCAACTAATCGAGACACTTTAATTAGAGGATACGTTGCCTCAATACATATAGTGACATCATGCCAAAACCTGCTGTCCAAAACACAATTTTGAATTTGTTTTCCTTCTTCTATTCTTGCAAACCTATATGAACTCCACTGGTTGGAAGTAAACATAGTCATCAATTGCATTTTATGATCATTCAAACATCTTAGAGTCAAATATGCAGTCGCAAACTGATTAGTACTTAAAAATGCATATTTATCAAGGTTTTATATCATCATTTTGCACTTAAAGTATCAATAACTCCTCAACTAAAGCATGTTTTATAATAACAAGTCTAATACTATAAAATGCCTTAATATATGGTAAATGTTCATCTTAAATGTAGGCCTATCACATAAATTAAAGGATTGATTAATGAGTTCAAGTATGGAAATTGAAAGGACAAAGAGAGGGCCAAACTTAGAAAAGAGATGTTGGTGCAGTCCAAACTGAAATACTGTTCGGTAATTGGGTCATATCTCGAGTTCTAGATGTCCAAATGACCTCAAATTTTTACACAGATTCAGTAAGACATAGGCCTACAACTTTTATGTTTTCATCAGGATCTAAGAAGGCCGTTTTCAAGTCCAAATTATAGCAACAATAGAGAAGTCTGAATCTGTCCTCCAGCCCAAACACTGTTCAGTGTTTGGCCCATATCCGGAGTTCTAGAAGTCCAAATGACCTCAAATGTTTACACAGATTTGTTAAGACAATTTCTTGCAACTTTCATGTTTTCAAGTGGACCCAGTTGTGATGCTAGCATTTTCGTTTTATTCAGACAAGAAGATAAGGATTTTCACAAAGTCAAGAGTTGGCCACCCACTCAACAATTAGTCATCAAATCAATAATTCTGAATTTTAGCCTATAAAAGGAGGCATTTGTCATGTATTTGGTTGGCTTGGTTGTGCAGACCAAGTTCATGCTCTTTATTTCTCTCTTTATACTTTTTGTAATTTTTAAGTTTTGCTTTCATTAATATCTTATTTATACTTTTCATTTTCTTTCCTTTACTTAGTTAACTTGTATTTTCTTTATGTTCTTGTTTTGTTTATTTATGTTTCTTTTCTTCATTATGTTCAGCTAAATTTATTATGTCAAGGTGAAAAGGTTACACTAATGGTGTAAGAATAAGTATGGTATAAACTCAACATGGACCTTAATGTTTAATATTAACATGTCTTATCTTTTTATCTTACTAATTCTTAATACCTTACTTGTTAAATGGTTAATCTAGATTTGTGTTGTATAACACTTGGTACAACAAATACTTGGCACTCTCATAGCCCAACCGTATGGTATTACCTACACCTGGGCTATGAAAGGAACTTGATTTGTTGTTAACATCAGTTAATATCATGAATTCCTGATAATATTTAAAAGTTTGGTGTTATGTAAATAAGATAATTAATATAATCATGTTAATAATTTATAATGAGCTATTAATGGCAAATCATCCGATTGGAACCTCCTCCATATGTGGTTTCCAAATTGAGTAATAAGAGTTTATACTATACTTATTTGAAATATCATTGGTGGATCCTCTAACCTTGAATTTATTTTTATCATTGTTTAATCATTACATTAATCTTCCATCTCAAAGTTCTCATTAATTTCTTCCTCTTCTTCTACTACTACTACTACTACTACTACTACTACTACTATTAATATTATTACTATTACTATTACTATTATTATTATTATTTACATTCTGTTTATATTATATAATATATCTTTTTGATCTTTTCATAAACTTAGTATATATATAGGCTAGAAACCTGTGACCTGATCTTTTAGATCATTCTTAGGTATAACAGCGCCACGTACTGAGTATTATTATTGTTGTTGTTGTTGTTGTTGTTGTTGTTGTCTTGTTATTTATAATTTATACAATTAATCTCTGTGGTTCGACCCCGGTCTTGCCGCGTTATTTATTACTTCAACACTCCTGCACCTGGGAGAAGACATCAATCTTTTGGTCGTGTCACAAACCGAGTGGTAGCAGGCCTAATCAAATCTCTCTCGTAAAGTGCCTTAGCATGGAAATAAGAATGGTTCTTGAATAAATATATGAGGTGATTCTCCTCCCCTTAGCAATAGTTACTTGATGAACCTCTAACTTCTTCTCAAAATCTTCTAATATCAAGTCAATACAATGGGCATCACATGGTATCCAAAACAAACTCTTTTTTTTTTCCATTAATAATTGTCCCGCTGCCTTATAATTTGCAGCATTATCGGTGACTACTTGGACAACATTTTCCTCCCCAATCCTCTCCACAATGGCATCTAACATCTCAAATACCTTATCAGCAGTCTTGGACATATTAGAAGTATCCACTGATGACAAAAAAAATTGTCCCTTTAGGACTATTAACCAAAAAGTTACAAATACAACGTCTTTTTTTATCTGTCCATCCATCAGACATTATTGAACAACTTATTTTTTTCCATTCTAACTTATACTTCTCAAGCAATTTCATTGTTCGATCCACTTCTTGCTTCAAATACTTCTCTCTAATATCATGGTAGGATGGAGGCTTGAAACCTGGCCCATGCTTTGCAACCATTTCAAGTGCCTTAATAAACTCAAGGTTTTTTACACAATTAAATGGAATTGCACTAGTGTAGAAAAACCTAGCAATTTGTCGACATGTTTCTTCTTTAATATCCTTTTTTAGCAATTGATTTAGAGTTATTTATGTACTTCCACTCCTACTAGCTACTCTCTTTCCTTTGTCCTTAGAGCTAATTTCTTTTATTTCATCATCATCATCATTTCCACTATATTGATGGGCCTTTCTTTCTTTTCAATTGCCTCTAGATTTTTCACTAAAACACCCAAAATCATCTGCTTAACATTTTCTGGCACTTGTTGACATGGCTCAACATCCTTACGAGTGAAAGCCAAATGCTGTTTGAAATGAAAAATACCTCCACTAATAATTTTTTGACAATACTTGCACATAACTTTTCTAGAATTTTTATAAATATCTATACCATGCTGTCATCCCACATCAAGCCTATTACCAGAAGTATTTTTTCTAGATGCCATAAGTTTAACAATTCAAAGATCAACTCAATCAACCCTGTAATCAATCCAAACATTTTATTATTATTATAATTAATTTTGATATTAAACATCCAGCTATCAAAAAAACTAATATTGCATTCAGAAACTAATATTGAATTCATAAACATTTTAGATACTAAACATCCAGCTATCAAAAAAGAATTACCATAATACTGAATTCAAAAACTAATTAATATCAGTAAACTAGTTAACAATTTTAAGAAGTAAAACACTGAATCCAAAACACAAAATGACAGAATATAACTCATGACTTACGTTTTTCTTCTCCAAATAATTTATTTGTTGTTTGTAGTGTTTTCCTCTCTGTCCCATAAGCTCTGAAAAATAAACAAACCATTTTCAAAATCAGAACCTAGTTTGTTTTCAAAATTCAAACACTGTTATCAAAACATGCACATACTTGTTTAATAGACTTTGATATCGAAACACTGTTATCAAAACAAATTCACGAACAAATTTAACAAAACATACTCAAATCAAGCATTCATAAACAATTAGCAAACATTGTTATCACAAAATTCACAGACTTGTTTTCGATGAGAGACCCATTCACAAACCCATCAAAAAATAAAAATTCAAGCAGTTGTGTGAATTGTAAAATTCACAGTTCTCTGCAAATTCACCGTGACTGGGATTCGGTAAGAGACCCATGAGAGACCCATTCACAGACTTGTTTTTGGTGAGAAACCCATTCATAGACCCATCAAAAAATAAAAATTCAAACAGTTGTGTAAATCGTGATTGGGATTCGGTGAGAGACCCATGACACAGGGGACATGGACATGTCTGCAATTTGACAAATAAATTACTCTAGACTCTAAATCATGATGCTATTTGCAGAAGGTGAAAAAAGATAAATAGAATAACTTATGATGGCTGGTGGAGATTGGTCACTAAAGAGCCACCGCTGTTGTTATTTGAAATCTGGATCTCATGGTGGCTGGTTAAAAAGAGGGTTGGTGCTTGTTGGTGGTTGATCGATGGTTGATTGTTGGAACTTGGACGGCTGAGAGAAGGAGAACAAGGATTTAGTGACTTAAGGATTTTGATTTTTTTTCCGGTTCTGTGTTGTGTGAAAGATTGAAAAAAGATGAAGAAAGATGAAGATTTTGGTTTTATTCTGACTTCTGTGTGTGAGTCACACGGTGTGATTGTGTGTAGTGTGTATTGTGTAATAGTCAATAGGCCAATACATGCTTGACACCTGGAGTTGGAGGGAACAGTGGCGCCCAATTTTTGTTTTGTTACAAGCGCGTAAAATCAGGTGTGAAATCGTGTTTTTGTACGATTTCACCCGATTTTAACGATTTTACCCGATTTTAACTCGATTTTACCTCTTTTCGAGTTTTATGAATGATTTAGCATGCTTAGCCTATATTGACTCATAAAATCGTACGATTTTACGAGTTGAATCGCGATTTTAACAACCTTGATCAAGGTGATTGGTGTAAATTGTTTTTTAAAATGATTTTATTTAAAAATATATTAAAAAAATTATTTTTTTTTATTTTTTTAAATTTTTGTTATAAGTATATTAAAATATTAAAAAAAATATTAATTTGATATAAAATATACTTTTAAAACGTATTTAAAAGCAAAAAGTTATATACTCAAGAATTTTTTATAATGTTGTTGATCATTTTTTTTCCTTTTGGGTTTTGAAATTTAGCAGTATTTTAATTATGACTTTCTACCATTATAATAGTGTTTGACATTGTAATAATTGTTCTTTTTTAAAGTGTTTTTCGCATGAAAATATATTAAAATAATATATTTTTTATTTTTTAAAATATATTTTTTTACACCAGTATATTAAAACAATTCAAAATACTAAAAAAACATTAATTAAAAAATTAAAATTTTTAAAAAATACAATGCCACGGAAAAAACAAACACCTTTTAAAACCAAAACGTTTGATTTGTTGATTATAGGATATTTACTTAAAATAAGAGAATTTAAAAACTCTTTGCTCTTCGCAATATAAATATAATGTAATATTTGAAGTCAAGCGGTTGAACAAGCAAGGAGTTCACCAAATTTCACCAGACCAAACTCTTGATGTTTTTTTTTATATATATTTTATTTATTCAAGCAATTATAATTAAGCAGGACCTTGAACAACCATGAATTAATTACCCATTTAATCAAAATTCATAAATTTGGACTACAAGTTTGCAAGATGCGTAGAAAATTACATTTTAAAGCAATACACGGACTGAGTCTAGCGTTTAAGAAAAAATTAAGAGGACTATCTTATCAATTTATTTTCTTTCCAAGAACACAGGAGCAAGCGATAAATACACTAAAAAATCAATAAAAACAGTAGTCTCTAACTTAATCCCTGTATTCTTAAGAAACTACTGAATGAGTCCCTTAAGCTGAAAAATCTCACATTTCATTTTTTTTTTTAAAATACTTTATAAAGCAATCATACACTTGAACACGAGATAGTCATTCAGCAGCAGCTGGTAACGAGCACTGCGCTTGCAATGCAGTAGGATAGCACTGCGAGCAAGAAAGGTTGACGAAGACTGTAAATTAAGAACAATACACAGATCCCTCTAGCATTTTCATTTCTCATTGAGCTTCTCTGCTATCAGGTGAACGGGTGATGACCCCGGAGGGGCTGAGGTTTCTCTGCCTCTTCAACAGATTCGCTATCATAATATATATATTCATCATCACTGTACACGCATCTTCACAAAGTTTCCACCAAGAGAATCATCATCTTAGAATGCTGAGATTGAGTTACTGGTATACTATCTTCACAAGACATAACTAAAGCAGGGCAGGAGTGTTCTGTGGCATGCGAAATGCTCTTGAGCTCCTCTACTTTTCTCAAAAGAGCATCGGGACCCAGATCAATCTCATCTAGCAAAATTGCCTTGTTTTACTCAAGTGTATGCTTCCACTAAGACATCATTTCTGGGTTCATGATGTTTTATACAAATAATATTTCTATTTTCTTATGAGCAATGATGGGCGTAACCAAGCAATAATTTTAAATGAATAAAAATAACGTAAGGGTGAATTACCAATAACACCATTGACATTCGATATGCATAGCTAGCCTAGGAATGCCAGACAATCATGGATTTGTCATAGTTGGCCTTGCAAGGATGTTAAAGGGCAGGTAATTAAGACAGGGTCAAGCCTAATAAAATATATAGTCGCGCATGATGATCAACATGATGAAAATTAAACCCATAATTTTTTAATGTTGGACCTGTACTGTGCTTAAATTTTATCAAGATATTCTATACATCTAGCTATAATCTAAGACTTTCAAATTAAGTTTAAAAAATGAATTAAAATGTTTGCTATTTTTTTTTGTAATAATAATGACAGGTGTACAATAATAAGAGCTTCTTTGTTCCTGCGATTAAAATAATCAAACTTTTCTTCGCTTCAAAAACTTCAGACTCCATCTGCTAGAACTCAAGTGCAAGCAGCGCATGAACAAGTCAACAAAAGAAGAAGTCAACAACAAAGGGAGAATTGAAGGAAAGGGAACTGACAAAGTAGATGCGAGGCATTAAGGGAGGGGTGAAGGGTAAATAAAGGGGATGGGAAGTGACATGAACACAGGGAGAGCAGAAAGTGGAAGCGAACCCTTCTCATTGTCAATTATCCTTACCCTCTCTTAGCAAAGACAAATACTAAGATGCCTCCTTTCCATCTCCGTATGCTCTTCTAGAGATCTACCCTTCTTCCTTAATGGTAAAACTTGATGTGATGCACTTTCGCTCTCTCTCATGAATGACAGAGTTGTTCAGACAGGCAGGCAGGTGGAGTAAATAACAAAGAAAACAACACATGAAACAAAAAGGCACTGTCCGAAATTCAGATATCACGTTGAAGTTTTCAAGGGTTGTTTGAAGTCAATAAAAGTATGAGATGGGAATTATTTAAATTAAATAATTAATTGGGTGGTCAGTATATATATATCTGTTGGAATATTGCCAATTATGTTGACATTATCAAAGAAGGAGGCTTGTTGGTGGATCCAGTGTAGTTGATCCTATGTGCAACCGGATCTGAGATTGAATCTGAGTCGTTGATCAGACCAGAATTGTTTTGATCAAATCTTAGCCGTCTGAAGTGCGATTTGGACGATTCAAGACATGTTTCTAGCTAATTTGATCATTCCGGATGCAATGGTATGGTCCGATCTTTGAGATTTGAGACCGAAAATGACAGTGGTGAATTATTAAAGAGAGATTGCCCGATCAGGAGGCATCTAAAGGTCATCATGGTGGTCGATGGAGATGAAGAAGAAGAAGGTGCACATGTTTACCCAATTATATGTGCCAAACTATGAGCCATGATAAGAGCCCTAGTTTAGACCGTCGCATAACGACAAACGGAGACACCTTAGAGAAGGTGTGAGAGCCATGAAAGGAGCTCATTTCAGAACGCTCCAGAGAGCGTGTGCTGAAGAAGCAAGATGACAATTGCCCACATAAATGGCAAAGGGGGTGATTGTTGGAATATTGCCAATTATGTTGACATTGTCAAAGAAGGAGGCTTGTTGGTGGCAACCACCAACCTTGACTTTGGTAGCCACCATTGTTGAAGAAGAGAAGAAGTTGGCAGCCACCTTTGTTGAAGAAGAGAAGAAACTGCATTTCTTGTCCAACAAGGACTTGATAAGAAAAAGGAGGACATATGGTATCTAGATACTGGAGCCAGCAATCACATGTGCGGCTACCGAGAGTTATTTAGTAATCTAGATGAGACCAAGCAAGGTCTAGTTACTTTTGGAGATACCACAAAGGTTCCATTCAAAGGTAAAGGCAACATCCCAGTCAAGATGAAGAATGGCGATTCCAGCTACATCGCCGATGTGTATTATGTCCCAGCCATAAAACAGAACCTACTCAGTTTAGGTCAACTTTTGGAGAGAGGCTATACTTTTTACTCGGAGAATTGTCATCTAGCAATTAGAGACAACAATTGGAGATTAATGGCCTACGTGAAAATGTCCAAGAATAGGATGTTTCCTTTAAACATCCAGTATGATGCAGCAAGGTGTTTGAGTGCCATCACCAACAGTGAAGAATGGCTTTGGCACCTGAGGCTTGGACATCTGAATTTCACGAGTTTGAAGATGCTAGCAAGCAAGAAGATGGTCAAAGGTTTGCCTCACATTGATCATCCAGAAGAAGTCTGTGAGAGTTGTGTCCTCAGCAAACATCACAGATCCAGTTTTGCTAAAGAAGTCAACTGGAGAGCAAAGAGGCCACTGGAGTTAGTACACACAGATGTGTGTGGCCCAATAACGCCTATGTCGACTGGACAAAATAGGTACTTCCTCACTTTTACTGATGATTTTAGTAGAAAGCTCGATGATAAGAGCGAGAAATGCATCTTTGTCGGATATGGTGAAAGAAGGATGGGATACAGACTGTATAATCCCATCACGAAGAAGGTGATTACAAGTAGAGATGTTATCTTTGAAGAAGATAAATCTTGGGCATGGAATGATGATCAAGAAGCAGTCAGATGGATCAACACTGATTTGATCCTTGAAGGTGAAGAAGTCCCAACAGTACTTATAGAAGAACTGTTTATACCAGCAGCTGAACCACAAAGTCCGGCACACAGTTTCCCTGTATTCAACAGGAGGAACACACCAGGAGCATCATCATCAACACCACCATCAGCATCCTCGTCAGAAGGACCAAGAAAGATGCGGAATCTTGAAGAGTTGTATGATACCACTCAGGTCATGGAAGATACAACTCTGTTTTGTTTCCATGCAGATAAGGACCCACCAGAAAAGAAGAAAGCAATAGGTGTCAAAAGGGTCTACAAGCAGAGAGAAGGCATTGAAGAGAGAAGTGTTCATGCTTGGCATGATATCTCTCGATTGAGTTTAAAGGGGAGATTTGTTGAATAATTAAACTCAATCCAGAAGGTTCCAGTCAAGGAAGGCAACCAGCCACCAGCCACCGACCACCGACCAGCCGCCAGCCACCAGCCGCAGCCGCCAGCCGCCTTCACACCGCCGGTCAACAGCCGCCTTCACACCTGGAACAGTAGATTTTTCGTATTCTGATTTTGTCTATAAATAGAGTGCCCAGCTTGTGTTTATTTGTGTGGAGAGAATTGAGAGGAACACTAGTAAAAGAAAGAGAGAGAGAGGGCGTGTAATTGTTAAGCTTTTGTGTTGTATTTGTAAGATTCGGTTTTGTGTAATAAAACAGTGTGTTTTATCCCCTCTGAGTGTTTCAAAGCCACCACCAGTGGTTTCTCCCACCAACAATATCTATATCGGTTACATAGTTATCACGGTTTTTTTTTTTTTAATAATTAACTCGGGTTATAACCATGTCTGGGACGGGTTTTGAGTCAATCCACCAGACCGGTTCGAGTTTTATTAGTATCTGTTAAATGCCTGCCTTGGGAGAGTACGTTATTTAAGCATACTGAGAGTATACACGTACTTCCTTACGTTGTCATACGTACATTATATATAAACCTGTCTAAAGCCTATAAATTCTTCCCATCTATCAGAAGACTCCATGCAGTTCTCACAGAGACACAGGCGCAGCTAGCAGACACACAAGATCATCCGCAACACAAGCACCTAGCTACCTCTCGAGTTTCGTATAAATTAAAATGTCAACATTGAACCATCTCTTTGATCTTCCGGATCAGATTTGCTACGTACAATGTGGTTTTTGCACCACCGTTTTACTCGTAATACACTACAGCTTCGTAGAGCTTCACAAGATTAATGTGCAGTTCAACTTTAATTATTTTGTGTTTTTTGTTTTCTCTCGAATGTTGTAGGTAAGCGTTCCATGCAGCAGCTTATCCACGGTGGTGACTGTGATATGTGGACACTGCACCAGCCTCTTCTCTGTCAACATGAAGAAATTCTCTTTTCTCCCTTTCAATCTTTCAACTCCTCTCAGCAATGAGGATGAGGTTTCAATTAACACACACACAAACACATATTAGTTGTTTTTTATTTTCTTTTTCCAGAAAAATTATAACTATTAACTAGCTTAATTTATTAGCTAGCATATATATTGAGGTTCTTGGTGTTCAGTAGAGATAAATCATTGAACTTAATTTTTCTTCTCTTCCCTTCAGCAAAAAGAACAGCTTCGTCCAGAAGTCAATGCCCAAAAAGGCTTAGAAATGCAAAATTCGTTCATGGCGATCTCTTCTAATAATGATGAAGATGACAGAATCAATCAAGTGAATCGTGTCATTAATAAACGTAAGTTTATCAAATTTATCTAGCCAGATTATAGTCAATGATAGGGCAAAATCATGTAAATTAACTCTTTTTGGAGCTCTAATCTACTTATTAGCTAATTGAACTAACTATTTATCTCTGTAGCCCCAGAGAAAAGACAAAGAGGACCATCGGCTTATAACCGCTTCATAAGGTAAGAAATCTTAGTTAAGATTTATAATATTAATTAGTAAATGATTTAGCGTTGGTATTACTATTTTCTTACAAAAATATATTTATCAGAGAAGAGATCAGAAGGATCAAAACTGAAAATCCAAGAATAGCTCACAAAGAAGCCTTCAGCACAGCTGCAAAAAATGTAAGTTAATCTTCTGGAATACAGATGTATTTTTGACACAATCATGCGCAGAAGCATATCGAGGGAAATGAAACAACTCAACCGATTCAATGTAACATATTGTAGTTTAATTCAAATCGATCATGTTTAACTCTTTTCAGTGGGCCCATTCACCCCTTGTTCACTACTGCAAAGATATTGATGGAGAGAGCAGTGGGTTGGAAGACGAGAACGGCTCATGGTCCGGTGATGCAGCTGATCAGGTACGTACGTAAGTCATGAGCTATCTAGTGAACACATCATATATGCTTATAGAGTAGCACTCTACCTGGAATACTTTCTCTTTCTAAATTCTAATAATGAAATTGTGCAGTATACGGATGGCTCAGGGAAATTTTATGAGGCTGATAATGATTGTTAAGCAAAAAATAAAAAAGAAGGAGAAAAACATTTTAATTCTTCAATTGATACATTCCAAATCTAGTCACTTTCTAGCTAGTTAATTTCTCCAACTTACTACTACATCTAAAATTTATGAAATAGCCTTATGGGGTAATCTTGAACGCACTGTAAAGCCTTCTGTAACACTTGATGTTTGTAGTAATTTGAGCTACTGAAGTGGATGCATGACTTTCTGTTCTGAAAAGTTTCAGGTCAACGTAGAAAGCAAAGGTTTACATGAAAGAAAGGTTCCAAGGCATTCCATGTGGACAAACACTCCCTTTGAGTGATCAAGACTCGTATAAACCAGCAAAAGAAGAGAATTGTTTCTGTTTTAGGGTTTGGGTTGGGTCAAATCTTATGTCCATTTAGGGTAGATGCTCTCGGGAATAAGATTCACTGCAAGTTGTGAAAGACTGTCTAACTACAAGAAACTTAAAGTTTTCAAGGTGTTTAACGATGAATGCATGTCCTGTCGCAAAGACAAAAGTAAACTCTGTTGAATTTTGACCTAGCTGGCTCTCTCTCTATATATAACTCCTATATGCTCATCAGTCATCACCTACCTCTTGTCACGTTGGGACTGGTCGAAAGCTTTTTCCAAAGTTATAATACCCCCTTGGTATCGAATCCAAAAATTAAATCCCTTTTAGCCATTAGCGATTAATAAATAACATACATGAGAATCTTCAAGCCATCTTTTGTATTTGGAAATCATTTAAGTATTAAGATAAAGAAACATGTATATGTGATGTTTAAAGCTTCGTATTTTGGAATGACTTAATTATAATTAACATGAACTTAGGAAAATTACGTTAAATATGTTCATTTTGTTATAAGGAAAAAGTAAGATTTTTAGATTGTTTTTTTATAGGGTTTCTAACAATTATATATATTCAAGCAAATTTAAGTAAAATAATATCTATACAAAGTAAAAAGATTTATTTATAAAGAAAAGCCCGATTAGGTTGTTTTATATGTTTTTTTTTATATATATAATTGAATATATTAATAAATAACAAAAATAAAAGTGACAATATCCAATTGGGCTATGGGACGAATGGAGCAGTACTCATCAAATATCACTATATATATGTATTAGTAAAACTGAATAAAAATTAAATCGAATAAAGTAAAATGAGATTAGGGATCGGATTTATCAGATGGAATTATCATACCACATGTGTTTAGATATGAGTCCAAGCACAATATATTTAGTTTTTTCAAAGATATTGTTCATATGAGTCAAAAGATGTTGGTTTTTTAATTTTATATGTAAACTCTTTTAGGAATATATATATATATATATATTATAGAGAAAAAAGTAAAACTGTTTTCGAAAGAAGGAATATATTTTATGTTTTTTGCTTTTTATTTCATAATGCTGCGTATTGGATTTTTTTTTATATACTGGTATGAATTTATTAAGAAATAGGGAGCTTAATATAATTCCTCCATATTCATGATAGAAAAAATAAAGCCTTTTTTCGATAGATTTATGAATAAAACAACCGCTCGGCTTTTGGGCAAAAAATTTATATCTGACTGCAAGTTAAACATTCTGATGCAAACTCAAACAAAGCACTGAACTATTATCTAATTACTGCGTTTTTACTTAAAAAAGAAAAAACATCCAATCCATGTATTTTAAATTTAACTAAAACTTAGTCCTTTTGTAAGTTTAATTTTCTATGACATTTTAATTTTTTTTTTCTAAATTATATATACTCATAAAGTTAATTCCCAATATGACCTAATACATCTAAAAACAAAAGGTGCACTTAAAAAGAGCAAATTGAGAATTTATGAATTCATAATGCTGCGTATTGGATTTGTTTTTTTTTTTTTTTTTTTAGCATTTGTTTATCACTAGGACTGGTATAATATGAGAACGTGTAATAAGGTCAAGAGAAAAAAAAAAAAAAAACAAGTTTCTATAAAATAGATTAAAAAAACTTACCAAATGCTAAATATATAAAAACTTAAATAAATTTTTATATCGTTTTCAACAGAAATTATACCCTCAGAAGCGCGGGTGCACAACTAGTTTAATGTGGGATTAGAAGCATTAATGGCTTCTTGAAAAAGAACAGAGAAGATAAAACATTAATAGCTAGCTGCCCTTGTAAGTATATATCCAAGACTTTCTTGTACCTATTTGATCACATTTATGTCTGAGGGCATGTACTGTCCAAAACCTAGTTATAATTCATCATAAATATTGCTTTTCTACCCGTGTTCCTCCTGATAATGAAGTATTTGCAAGTCCCACCACCACCACCACAACCACCACCTTTAATTTTATATTTTCCTTGTCAATCTCAGCACCTTCGATTATATATGCCCCTGCCTGAAAATCATAAATACGAGTTGATAATAATCAGCAATCTTATTAGCACCATACACTTGCAGATGTAAGTTTTATGGTTTCTATAGCTAGCTTGTTTATCAAAAAATGGGGTTTATGGTTTCGTGCATTTCATACCAGCTCAGTATATTTATACATACCCATGACATCTAGCTAGCTAGAATACATGAGTCCTTAATTCTCGTCCATATTTATAATTTTGTGGAATTAGTGCATTTCTTAAAGTGACTTGTAAATCTTGGGGTTTGCTCTTACTTGTGAAAGGCCTCGGATGAACTGAATGGAAGTATGCTTGAAAGAAGTCCCTATTCTCCTTCTGTAGTTCTCTCCACACTGCAAGCAACAAGTCCACTATATTAGGCACTAAAGAAGTCCACACTATCGTCCCTTACTCGTAAAAATCAGTGAGATCAAGTGACCTGTAAGTGTAACAATTGGCCGAATGTTAGCATGCTTATATAGTGCCTTTATGCATTGATCTCTACTCATTTGAAGGAGCAAACATCTCTCTATAAGATGTTGAACCTGTTATATACATGTCAGTCGAAAGAAAAAAAAGCGTGTGAGAATGTACATGTAAAAACTAGAACATGGAAGCTTTCACCATGCCAGCATATTATATATGTACATGGGAGCTAGCCGGGGTGAGGGGATCGATCCCATGGCCGACTTACCATCCTAATGTAGCTATGTGGGTGGCAACGCAGACAGGGAAGCAGATGCCGGTGGCCTTCATGATACATATTCTCCTAGCTAGACTTGACAGAAAGGAAACTAAAGAAGAAAACAAAGACTGTGAAGATAAAGAACTATAGGACAACAAACAATATGCAAAAAGTGCAAGGGAAAGAAAGCATGATATTTAGAGGTTTCTATATCACATAAAGTACTTATAAAGAGAGTGACTGTTATCCATAGATATCTAAATGAAGGGCCAAAAAAGCACAAGAAATCCAAACGATAGATTCACCTCATCCTCAGCTGTCCCTCTGCTAACCTCATATTCAGAAGACAATAGAATTGATTGTTTTTGAAGACTTGAAACGTGTTTTGATGATGCAAGTTTCGTGGCCTAGCTCATAGCCACTTGATGTTAAAGAATTCAAGCACCTCTTTGCACCCATACCATCCCATGGCTGCCTATTCTTGGTCCTACATTCTTCAAGTGACAAACGTGGCAGGCTAGTAAAAGGGCAAGGCTTTATTACACACAATAGCAGGTGCATTAATTATTGCACCTGTTATCATGCTGGGAGTGGGCTTTTGTCGTTTATAGCTTCGTTCGATCAAAACTAACCAATAAACTAATTTTGATACGTAGTTTTGAAATGAATTTCACATCAATGGATCATTGCCACCCTGTTAATCTGTCCATCTTTGTCAAAATAATCCATTTACAGCATCCAACCTCTCCATCAACCGAATTCTTATCCTGATCGTTTGCTGTTCCAACAGGCCAGTAGCCATTTCAAAACTATAAATATTAAGCAAAACCCTAATCATTTTCCAGTAGACCAAGCTCTGATATATCAGTTCAGTAGAACCCAGTTCAACAAAAGCTTAACCAAGCAATCCACTTCCCTTAACAAAGGACCGAGTCAAACTAATTACCATTTCTGAACTGGTCGACTGTTTCTGAACTAATTGACTGATTCATTTAATTTAATCAATCAACCAATGGATCGATTCCTCTATTCTCTAGAAAAAACAGAAATCAAGTTTAATTTTCAACACCCCCTCTTAAACTTGATTTCTTCATAACTCCCAACAAATCTCTAATCTTAGTAAAAACATTATATTTGAGTGGCTTTGTGAAATATTCGCCACTTGATATTGTGTCTTTATATACTTAATTTCAACTTCTTTGTTTGTAATGAAATCTTTTAGGTAATAAAATCTTGTGTCAAAGTGCTTACTTCTGTAATGAAAAACTGGATTTTTAGTTAAAGCAATTACTGATGAGTAATCCACATAAATCTTCGTAGACTGAATTATGGCTTTCATAATTTTTTTCAATAATTTTCTTAGCCACATGGAATGACAAATACATGCCTTAGTAGCTACATATTCAGTTTTACATGTTGATAAAATGACTATAGATTGCTTTTTTGAACTACATGTGAATATTATGTCTCTCATGTAGAAAACAAAACCAGTAGTGTTGTTTCTATCATCCATATCTCCAGCCCAATCACTATCATTATAACTTATAAGGTCAAAGCTATTAGAATATCCATAGAACAAGCGAAAAATCAACAATACTTTTGATATATTGAAAAATTCACTTCAAAGCTTTAAAATGTATCATAGTTGGCGTGTCCATAAACTTGCTCACAAGCCCACTACAAAAATAATATCCAAATGAGTGCATGTCAAATATCTCAAACTCCCAACTAGGCTTTTAAATGTTGAAGAGTTTAGCTTTTTCCCTTTTATTATTTTTTGACATCTTCACTCCACACTCAACTAGAGTATTCACTTTTACACAATCCTTCATTTTGAACTACTTGTGAATCTCCCTTGCAAAATTCTTTTGGCTTACAAAGATTCTATCCTCTCCTTATTTGATCTCAATTCCTAAGTAGTATATCATAAGACCAATGTTCGTCATCTCAAATTTCTTAATCATTGTTTGCTTGAAGTCTCTAATTATTTTTGAATTATTTTTCTATAAAGATCAAGTCATTTATATAAAAATATACAATAAGAGTATCACCACTCCCTTTTATCCTTTATATAGAGAGTATATTCACGAAGGCATTTAACAAATTTATTTTTTAAAAAAAAGTAGTCATCAATGCGACTATACCAAGCCTTTAGGGCTTAGTTCAATCCATACAAGGCTTTGTTCAATTTTAATACCTTGTCTTTTTATCCCTTCACTTTATAATCTATAGGTTGCTCAATATAGACCTTTTTCCCAAGAAAATCAATAAGAAAGACTAATTTGATATCCATTTGATAGATTCTCCATCTATATTGAGTAATTATGAGAATGATTAATTGAATGGCCTTCAATCTAGCAACACAACAACAAGAGCAAAAACCTCATCATATTCAATCTCATGCTTTTAACTATAGGCTTTTACCACTAACTTTGCATTGTATCTCTCAACTTTCTTTTTTTTGGCATTATTCTCTTCTTTGTAGATCAACTTGAAGCCTATTGGCTTCTTTCCACTTAGTCTAGGGACCAATTTCCATGTCATTCTTCTCAATTGATGTAATCTCCTCATCCATAACAATTCTTTATTTTGCATCTTGTATTGCTTTTTCAAACACTATAGGATCATGTATAGTAAAGTGACAATATAATGTTATATCATCATCAATAAGAGTAGTTATCTCACGTAAATCATTAAGGCTTCTCATCTTTTTTGGCTACCACTACTTGAACTTTCACTAGAAAAAGAAGATAAAAACAAAGATAGCATCATTAATTAGTGATTGTGGAGCTGTAGCTTGTTCTTGATGATTTTCATAGCTCTCTTTTTTTTCATCAAGAACCAGTAAAAAATTATATTTCTTGCCATCATCTACTTTTCAATCATATGTTCTTTCTTCATCGAACTCAACATCTCTATTAATCACCATCTTCCCTTCATTGAGGTTGTAGAGCTTATATTTTTTGGACTTTTGATCATAGCCCACAAAGATCATTCATTTTCTTTTATCATCTAGCTTGGTCCTTACTTGATCATCTACATGCACATAGTCAATGCTTCCAAATACTTTTAAGTAAGTAACAATACTTGGCTTTCTTCTATTCTATGCCTTTTGTAAACTCATGACATTCAAGCCTTTAGTAGGACACCTATTTGACAAATAAATAACACACTTTACAATTTCAATCCAAAACTCTTTAGGCATATTATTGCTTTTGAACATGCTTTTTGCCTTGTTGACGATGCTTTTATTATTTCTCTCCACCACATCATTTTATTGTGGGGATCTTGGCACCATTAAAAGTCTTTTTATACCATGTTCTTCACAAAAACTCATTAAAATTATTGGAACAGAATTCATTATTCGTTCTAAATGATTTTATAAATTATTTTTTTTTCAAGTAATGCCTTAAACTTTTTAAAATAAGTAAAAACATTATACTTTTATTTTAATAAGTATATCCAAGTTTTTATACTATAATCATCAATAAAAATAGAAAATACATATTTTTACCAAACAAACATAGTTTGATAGGACCACAAACATCTATATATATCTCTTGTAGAGATTGACTTACTCTAGATGTAAACTCCTTTGAAAAGCTCTTGAGAAATAGCTTGCCCACTAAACATCCTTCACACAAATGATTTGGATGTATAATGGATGGTAGACCCTTCAATATCTCATTTTGTGCCATCATCTTCAAGTCATCAAAGTTTTCATGCCCAAGTCTCATATGCCAAAGCCAAGTCTCATCTTTCACATGTGCTTTTAAGCATTTAGGCACATTCGTCTCTATGTTTAGAAAAAAAAACATCTTGTTCTTTATCATGGTTACCTTTGCAATCATAACTCCATGAGTATCAAGTAATGCAAGGTATGATATTTCATCTTAATCTCATAACTCTATCCAACAATTATCCCAAGCTTAATATTGTTTTTTTTACAGTAAGAATATAATAGACATCACCAATAAACTGATGACTTTCATTTTTTTAATTTTATGAGAATCATATCTTTTTCTTTGATGGAAACCTTTAAATGATTTGCAAAGGCGACATTACCTTTAATTGATACATTTAGCTCCATAAACTTGTCTCTATTTTCACACATGTAATTGCTGACACTATTTTCTAGATACCATATATTCTTTTTTGCTTGTATTTGTTCATCATGGACTAGTAATAAAGTGACATCTTTCTCATTTTCTACAATAAGATTAACATTCTCCTTAACCCTTTTGGTTGGATTCCAGCAATCCCTAACATAATGGTCTACCTTTTAACAATTGTAACATTTAACATTTTTTGGTCAAACTTGGATTTCAGATTGCCATTGTCGGTGTAATCGGTCAATCGATTTGCTTCATGCGATCAATCGGTTGACCTATTAAGACTAGCACAACCTCTTCTTTCAAATCTGCCTTTCCCTTCTTTTCCTCTACTTTGCCCATATCCTTCACCTCCTTAGGAATATCTAGAATTATCTCACATTAAAAAAAGTGTTTATGCATTCATATTTTCTTGAATTTCATTGACTCTTTCCTTATGGGCTTGTGATTTTCCTATGAGACCTTGTATTGAAAGAACATTCATATTTTGTGACTCCTCCATCATGACCACCACATTATGTAACTTCTTTTACAATGAGTGTAGGATCTTTTCTATAACATGTCTCTTCTATATTCTCTCCATATCTATTTATTTTATTATACATGACCAATACTCTTACAAAATATTCTGAAATATTCCTCAATTCAAGTATATGTAACTTTTTAAAGTCACTAAGTAGCTTTTGTAGACGTACTTTTCTTATATTATCAACTCCTTGGTTTGATTGTTGTAAAACTTTTCATGATTGCTTGACGGTGATTGCGTTTGCCATTATCTTAAAAGTGGCATCATCCAAACATTGATGGATGATTGTGAATTCTTATTGATCCTTTCTTTGTGCCTTTTGCATGGCCTTTCTTTGGGTTGAAGTCAATGTTGTTTCTTCTATGGGCTCCTCAAAGCCTTTCTTAATTGTTTCCCACACATCTTAGAAACCTAGCTAGGCTTTTACTATAATACACCAAGTTTTGCAGTTGTCCTTTGTCAAACGAGGATATTAAAGTGGGAAGTTTGGATTGGCCATGATAAACAATCAAAACAAACTCTGATACCACATACTAAAAGAAAATAAGTCTGGTATAAGATTAGAAACAATAATGTAAAGTCAAAACTCAAGAACGAAAAGAAGATTAAGAGGAAAATATATTTTTATTAAGTGTTTATCTATAAGCTCTCTTAACTATTCTCTCTCTTTTTGTGCTTCTTAATAATGATGAATTACAAGCCTTTTGTAGGCATAAAATCCTAGAAAATTAAAGGATTAAGCTAATACAAGGAAATCCTAATCTAAATAGAAATTGTATTTTGCCGACTGAACTAGTCGACAATTTCTAAACCAGATAACTAATTCTTTTAATCCAATTAGTGGACCGGTTCCTCTACTTTTAAGAAAAACCAAAAATCAAGTTTAATTTTTAACATTGATTCCACGTTATAGCATATTTGACTCTTGTTTCTTGAACCAATAATTTTTTAGACTGTCTTACTAGTCCATTTATTAATTGAATGCAAACTTGCTTGAAAGATGTATGCTTTACAGTTACTAAGAGTTATTTTTAAATTAGGAGACATTCAGGAGGCATTCAATATAACCATTTTCCACGTTTGTGTTGAAAGGCTACAATATGATAACTATTTTTGGAGGCATTGTAGACAAAACCCCAATAGAGATTTTCTTCACGTTTCTTAACGAATCTTAACTCACAATGGGTTCTTTATATGATTTTTCACTAGCAATGGGTTTTTAACGAAGAGAGAAGGAGGACAAGTAACAAAGAGAGTTTTTGAGGTTAGGAGGAAAGTTGAAAATTTTGCATGGAAAATTTTGTCTGGTAAAGGAAAGATCTAAAATACATGAGAGAGGGAATATGGGGTTTTCTATTTTTAAAAAAAATGAAACATCCAATTTATAAATATTATATTCATCAGCTTAGAAGTATTAAAAGCAAATAAATAAATTTGTCTATTTGTTTTTCCAAGAAAAAGGAAAATGTAAATTTGCTTGAAAAAGTTTCAAAATAACTATTTTGCGTCTTTGTATTTGCATGAAGCCCTTTATTATATCTCGATGAGAGTTTAATTGTTGTAAATAACATATCAAAGCCATATTCCTTTTATCCTCTATCGAATTCTCTCATTTTCACCGTCTTGTTGTTCCAAATCATCAATTAATTTGTATGGCTATTAAGGAGAATTTTTTTTTTAAAATGAATTTCTAACCTAGAGGGTTCCAATTAATTAAACTTTCAATAATAAATAGACGATTGCATATATTTATTTCCAGTTATTTGAAGAAAAGTTTTTGAACTCGGATCTGACTTGGTACAAGACTTAAGTGAGTTAATTTTAAATAATTTGAAGCGGTGTTTCAAGATTTTTTTTTAAAATAAAATATTATTGTTTTTTTTTAATTAAATCAAGTTTTGACCAGATTGATCAAATTATAAATTGATTTGTTAAATCAACTAAGTTATACAAGGTTAATTTCCACTTAATAACAATTATTTTAAGATTATATATATTTACTCCATTACATCTAACTTAAACTTAACGGTGCTTGCAATATCTAAATGGGCCTTTTAAACCAGTGAGTGAAGGTCTTATAAGCAGAAGTTGATCCAGTGGTTCAGCTTGTGTCGTGTGAAGACTCAAGCCCACCTCCACTTCCCACTTCATATTTTGGTATTTCTCAAGCACTTCTTCTTTTCTTCATATCTGTATGCTTACAAAATATTGAGGATTCCCAAATAAATTTCTTTTGCTTTAATTATAAAGGAACAGGATCTATAATTACTTGGTGTAAGGTCATAATCAATAAATTATTAATAAAGTTAAAAATATAATTATTAAAATCAACCCGAATCCCAGATTAGATGACTTTATTTTATTTCATTTTTAAAAAAATCAATGGCAAGTCAATCATATCAACTCTCTGTTGTTTGATTTTTAGACTCAACTCTAACAAATTATTCAAGTACGTACTGAATAAATCCAACCGTAAGCAGATCAAATACGCCAGCGTTTACTTGTACTCGTCCATTACTTCATTGAGAACCAAAATCAAAGTTATATTGTTTGAATCGAAACTTATTCTCCTAGCTCTAGCTTGTGATTATAATAATTTAGGGTTTATACAGCTTGGCCTTGTGAAGGGACAATTGCACATGAGGATCAAACAAGATTCATTTTGTTTGATTTTATAAATTTATTTGGTAGTGTGGTTATAGTTACTTTTTAAATAATTTTTCGTATTAAAATACATGTTAATAATTTTTTAAAAAAATTAATTTTAATATCAGTATATCAAAATAATTTAAAAACACTAAATATATATTAATATAAAGTTAATAAAAAAAATTTAACGTTTTTTTTTTAAAAATACTTTTAAATCAGAAAAAGAAACACACCTAATCAAAAAGCTTTTGTACTCTTTTTTATTATTTTTTCTAAACCTACGTTAGAATAGGCAAAAGAAACCGGTACGAACTATGCCTAGAATCCCCATGTTTGCCTTTTGAGATTTTAATTTTTATATTTACACGAAAAAATGGAGTCCCTTCTCCCTTGAAGTGGGATCATAGGCATGTGTACGGTATCTTCAAAGACGACAGAGTGCTTCATAAATTATTCTGATGGCAAGGATCTAGATGATCTAGATCCTGTCTGAATCCAATGTAATTAATTGGAATATAATTATGATTATATTAATAATTGGAAAGATCGAGAGAGACATCAATGAAAACTCCAAGCAGGGCATGCAGGCAAGAGGTTCTGTAGACTCTCATTTGCAACTTCTTCTGGTTATGCCCTGTCCCTAGCTGCTTGGCATATGGAGGGAATTCGTGTGTACTTACATTGCGAGATATTCCTCTTTGAGTTATTTTATTGTTTATAAATAAAAAGGTTTTTTTAATTACCATCCGAAGCTTTGTTTTTAATGTTCAATGATTCAGTTTCATTCAAAATAATAATTTAAATTGTAAAGCTTAAACAAAGCAGCCAAGTTTTCATTTGAAATAATAATTTAAATTTAAATACATGTCTTAAATTAGAAAAAAGGAAAGTTTATAACATCAACTTTTATTTCATTTTGTTAAGAAACAATAAAAAAAAAATATGCACTCAAATTTTTAGTTAAGAATTCTGTCTTATATTTACTTTCATTGTCATTTAGTTAGTTGAAATACTAGTTTTGAAGCTTCTGCTATGCTGTTGATCAAATAAAAAATTGAATATAGGAAAAAAAAATGTTTAAATGATAAAGAACTATTTAACATTATCATTTAATTCAACCTAGCAAATTCATCTTGAAAAACCTTCTAACTTTACTTCTTATTTAATCTAAATTTAAAAATCAATTTGTAAATAAACTGTCCTGAAATGATCCAATCAACTTGACCGATTAAAAAATAAAATAGATGATCATTAAAAAAAAAATTCTCGACTCAACTCCTAGAATTGACCAAAGACCTAACTCGAGTTAACTTAAAAAAATCATGTGTGTTTGTGTTTTTTTTTTTTTTTTTTTTGATAATTGGATTCATTTGGGGAGAGTTTTAGATCGACTAGATTTTCAATGTAAAAAAAAAAAAAAAAAGCAAATGAGTATTTTAAATATTTAATAAACTCATATATATATATATATATAACATTTTTTTTAATCCAATCCAATACATATATACTTCAATATTAATATAATACACACGCATATGCTCATGCATATATGACATCTATAATTTTGTTATATAATACATGTATAAACTATGTATATTATTTTCTTATTTCTTGTTTAATAATAAATTATGCTTGCATAATAGACACTAAATAAATATCTGAAACTCAATGAATAAAATATAGATATCTAGATTTTTTCCTTGACAAATAATTGACGAATTATAAATATAATACAAACTTCACCATCACTACATATACCCAACAATGATGTCTTTGGTGTCAAGCAAATTACTGTGATTTTGGTGATGGTTGATGAGTGAGTTTCTTTCACGGAACAAACTCAAATTCTTCATTAATTATGTAAAAAAAAAAATCCCACTAACCAAGTTTGAGTCTCATGGATTTCCAATGGTTGCTGAGCCTTAAATAGTTATTTTAAAATTTTTGAACATTTAGAATGAGCTAAAAAAAAACAAATGGAGGGAAAAAAAATGTTTTCTTTAATTGTTGTTGTGCGTATGTTTTGTTTTTCAATTGGATTCATTTGGGGAGATTTTTGGACTAGATTTTCCATATTGAAAAATAAGTAATGATTATAGTTTATAGATAACATGATTATAGGACGAGAAAACAAAATATCAAGCATTCATTATTGAAGATAAGTTGGAAAATCGCAACAAAAATAGGTGATTGCTAGCCAAAGAGTTGCAATATCAGGCAAATTTGATTTTTGTCATGAATAGGATCCTAATTGCCATCCTAATAAGTTATTGATTTGTTCTTTTAGATATATTAGATTAATGGAGCTTTGCATGATATGACTTAGAGATGTTATTACCAATCAAACTGAATTGAATACTCAATTGCTTCAACAAATAACAAATCGCAAGGCATTATAATTTAATTCGAATTCTATTAATACTAATATAAATGAGAGAATCTTTTTTTATAGTTATTTTATCAAATAGATAATGAAAATATATAAATATTGTGAAGCCCGACTCAAAACTAGATCAAGATATACACATTAGATATACACATTATATATATATATATATATATATATATATATATATATATATATATATATATATATATATATATTTATTTCATGTTTAATAATAAATAGTACATACTCATGTAATATATATTCAAATAAATAAGATAAATAAATAGGGTATAAATATCTAAACTTTTTTTATTTATTAAGCAATGAATAAAGTAATGAAGACTTTATTCGCAAGACTTTTATTTTAATAAAGATATGCTAATGTTAAAAATTAAATTTAAAAAATTAAAAATTTATTTTGATATATTTTCAAGTAAAAAATATTTTGAAAAGTAACAGCTATTGCAATATCAAACACTACCTAAATATCATGGTCCATTCTAGAATCCAACAAAGTTATTAAACTTTTTTTAAAAAAAAAATTGAAAAGCAACCGCTATCAAAATACCAAATACTATCTAAATATAAAGGTCTAATCCATAATCCAACAAAGTTATTAAACTTGAGTTGACCTAAAATCTAACTCGAATTAATTTTTTTAAAAAAATTCGAGTGAGAGTTGACTTGAATTATCCAGTGGGTCAACTCATAATCCAATCAACCTTGTTAAAATTTGATTTTACTTTTTTTTCCCCAAACAATATAATTTTAAATTTTAAGAATAAATAGTGTTTTTTTATTAATTTAAGCCACTCCAGTTGTGTAATGCATAATTATTAAACCCGGATCGGTCCATCAGGTCAACTCGAGATCCAGTGGCTAGATCGATTTGGGTTTATTAAAAGACTGTCCAGTGCAACAACCCGGTAAAACCTATTCGACCCGGTGGGTCGACCTATGACCCGGGTGACTCAAGCAAACCCGAACGAGACTCTTTTTTTTTTTTTTCAAATGTGATTTTTCTCCTATGCCCCTTTTTTCATTATTTTTTAGTTGGTTATTAACGATTTTTAAAGTTTACTATATAAATATTAAAAAAATATTTTATTTTTTCAATGTTGGATTTGAAACCCTTTTGTATATATACTTTATGTTCTCAATAAAAAAAATTATGTTTTTTCAATGTGGGATCTGAAACCTTTTAGTATATATAATTTATGTTCACAAAAAAAAATTATGTTTTTCAATGTGGGATAAAAAAAATTTTGGTTTAAATACTTTAACTTAAATGGATAACATAATATCTTTTCAATATTAGATTTGAAACTCTTTAATATATATACTTTATATTCTCAAAAAAAAAATATTTTTTTCAATATGGGATTTGAAACCTTTTAGTATATATTTTATATGTTCACAAAAAAAAATTATGTTTTTTCAATGTGGGATAAAAAAAAAATTAGTTTTAAATACTTCAACTAAAAAGGATAACATAGTATCTTTTTAATGTGGGATAAAAAAAATTTTAATATTATTTTAAACTTTATTATTGACAACATGTATAGTCTATATTAACATGAATTTTTTTTAATTTTTTAATATATATTAAAATTTTAAAAATTTTTCGGGTTGACCCATAAAATTTAGATTCCAGTTTCTTAATAGAGTGAACCCTCGAATCAGGTTTCATATGGTTGAATGTGATAATTCGGGTTTTCATAACTTTGGAATCGGTATGCAGTTGTTTGAATGTGATAATTCGAACTAGAACCAGCCAATATGTAAAATTCATTTCTCGCTCAAGGTGGCATGTTGGGTGCTTGATTTGTTTTCCTTTTTCAGGCCACAAGATATTATTCATGAAAAACTTGGAACAATTAGTACGCAAAAATAAAGGTTTATTGCAATTCCTATTTTTCTGGTACCTTTGAATATATTTAATATGTTTTTTTTCATTACTTTTATATAACCATTTCTAATTTTAAGAGGTTTAATCTTCTTGTTTAAGAAATAGAGATGAAGATGGATCTGAAATGTAAAAATAAATTAAATAATTTCACCATTATCTTTATATCTAGAACAAAGTTACTAAGAAAAAACATAGTTTATGCAACCATAGTTTCTTGATAAATCTTGAACAATCGTACTTGAGATCTCAAGTTTCTCTATAAAAATGGGATTTAATTATAGCACTACGAATGATTTCTTTATTATATATATATATATATATATATAAAGACAAGAGCACATTTTCAAGATATGGTGCCTTGACTTTTGAAACCCGGATCTGAACCTTCTAATAGTACGAAACGTTTTGTTTTCCAAACGAAATCCATTATACACGATAGAGTGAGAACATTCTTGCGTCATTGTGAAATACAAAGCTATATAATTTTCTTTTCAATGTTTAATAAAGGGTTAATATTGTGGTGTAAAATGTTTTTAAAATAATATTTTTAAATTTTTTATTTTAATACATAAAAATCATTGAAAATATTTAAAAAATATTAATTCAATGTTTTTTAGATAAAACAAATTAAAAAATTAAAAAACAAAAGTTATCACAATAACAAAACAAGCATTTAAACATTTTTCAAAGCTTACACATTAATCAAATTATACTCTCTTTGTTAACATTAATATTATTTTCTCAACTGTTAAATTTTAATGATAAAATGAATATAGTTTGATATGATAAATTAGATACTCAATCTTGCGAAAATGATATTCTTATTCTTATTTGGTATTTTAGACGACAGTCACAGTCTGAGATGGAAAATCGGAGCTGGCATGTTCATAGTTCCTTACCACGCACAATAGCAACTCTATTTTGTTCCTTTCGCATACGAAGCGGATGATAATAATTTTTTAATTACATCTATTTTTTATTTTTTATTTTTTATAAATATATTTAATTGACATTATTTTTATCTTGCAGGCTACGATTCTTGCACGTGAACCAATCCCAATGAAGCTTTTTGTGGAAACACACGTGCGAAGTTATGACCGCCAAAAAAGAATGCAACAGTATACGGGGATGATTCTTCAACCCACTAGGGTATCGATCTGGATTTATGGTTGAAAGCAGGATCGTTCGGTGAACCTAATAGAAATCGGGTGTACGGACTCTCTAACATTACAACCGATAACTTGTGAACAACCCATAGCGTTTCGATCGTTGGATGCTCACAATTGATCCTGACCACTCAAACTCTAGAGTTTGAGGCAATATTAGACCAATAAGTACATGATTGAATGACCCATCTCAATGAAAAATATGAATGACTCGCTGCAGATTATAGAGAACTTTGTTGAGTGGTAATGAAGATGAGATCATAGATGGATGGTATATATGTACACCCTCTAATTGGCTCCAAGGTCCTGACGATGACCATCTTCCTCCTCCTCATCCTCCAGCACCAGCTCTATTTTAGCATTATTGTATTTGAACGTACAAATGTTTAAATTTGTAATAAATATTTGATTTTTATATTAAGATAACTTATATATATATATATATATATTTTTTTTTATATATTATTTTAATTATTTTCTACTTTTGTTCAATATATTTTTTAAAATATATATTTTAAAATAATTAAAGACGGTATCACTGACGGAACATGTCCATTTGTATATTCCGAGAGTTGGAAAAGAATTACAGTAAATGTCATTGCTATTTTAAACTCATTGACATAATAAGTCCACCGATATATTTTAGAGAGTTGAAAGGAAATTACAACAAATGTCATTACTACTATTAATGCATCGATGGAATAAGTCCGTCGATATATTTTAGAGAATTTGAAAAGAATTACTGCAAATATCTTTGTAACTACTAACTCACCGACAAAATTACCGATGACATTCTATCGGTGATATATAATTTTACCGATGAAATTAAATGTGGTTCTTCTATCGGTGATATGCTAAATTGTATCAAGGGAATTACTTACGGAATGAAGTGAGTAATTCCATTGGTAAAATAATGAAGCGGAATGACATTCTATCAGACGTTTTTTGTTCATTATCCCATTGGTAAAATATTCAAAAACGGACTATTAGGATAAATACCGACATAAATTTCTATTGGTAAAATTATTAAATCTGGTAGCGATTCTTGACTATTTTACATTAGTCTAAACGAATATTGTTTGAAATTAATAACACAAATAATCATCATAACTAGACATATAACACAATTTATATAATTTATTTTTCTTGGAACATGTAATATTCATCTATATATATTATAATTTTTTTCTAATATAGAATACATTTCTTAAAATTATTTATAAGTGAATAAATGTGAATATTTATTAAATTAAAATGAGTTATTTCTTAAATTTGAATAACTTTGATACCTTATAATTAATTAAATAGGTTTGTTTGATTGTAAGGCATATAAAATAGATTTGACTGCACCTAAAATAAAAATTGGAGGCTTGATAGGTATCTTTAATGCCTTTGAGACTTATCAAAATATGCAGAAAGAACCGGAGGGCAGACACCAGACAGAATATATTAGGTGTAATTATTCTGAATATATATGAGCAAGGCACATGATAAAATTGAATGGCTTATACCACGGCAAAAGCTGAGTTTTTGTAGACTTTAGATAGATGTCACTAGTTTATAGAGAATTACACCTAATATATGTGAACAATATATATATATATATATCCACATTGTGCTGCGGCCAGGGAAAAAAATTTGAAGAATCTAAATTATAGAGAATTATTTGGTATTGTTGTTAAATTTAACCTTACAAGTCAACAATAAAAATTTTTTAATTTTTTTTTCTAGTACTATTTTAAAATTAAATTATCTAAAAATTATGCTAATATAATTCAATCAACTTGATCAATTTAAAAAATAATAAAATTGACTGGTTTAAAAAGAATCTAAAAATAAAATTTAAAAATAATAATAAAATTAACATACAAAAATCTATAGATATAATTTTTTATCTAGCTCGATTTTATATCAACAATGAAACTCTATTTAGTTTTTCGAGTTTTGTAATATAGTAGGCCTAGGGTAATAATGTACTATCATGGTGAGTCGGTGAGTTACTTAGCCTTAATTTTATGGCATGATTAGGATTTGGGATTTGTTTATATACACGCACGCACGCCACATTGATAATTGCTATACATACAAAACCTAGCATTATCTATACATCATAATTGAATTTATCTAAAATATCTATAGAGATTAATTATAATTTTAAAATAGAATTGTACACATAGTACTTATCAATATTATTTTATAAAAATCATGCAATATAACACGTACGAATATAGTTCAAGATGTATACTGATTTAATTAACCACATTAATTAATAAAATCTGAATACGAGCAATGATTGGAGGAATACATCCAAGAACGGGCAAATTAGCTACGCTTCCAAAAGTGAAGTGTTGAAATATATGGATAAAAGGCTAAAAATAACGTACGAAGTTTGATGCCTCGGTTAGTGACCGAAGCAGTTTCCCAAATTGATAATGGAGATGATGAAGGAACTCCAAGTTCACGAGACGATAACTCAAAGTTCACGAGCCTACATACAAATGCACAAAAAGACGGCCAATAATCCCCCCCACAGCAATCCTTTCTTTCGACGAGTCTAAATCATAAATAATTCAATGCCTCCCAAGTCATAAAGACCGAAAAGGTGTCAATTACAGGTGTTTATACTTTACTATATATACGCATGCACACCCATATTAATTTAATTTCGGCCTCTTTTTCTAGTTTCGGTAATGTAATTTTCTCTCTTAGCTTTTGTGTATCCATCGCCATGGATGAAGCCAGATCACAAGGTATATGAAAAAAGGGACATTTCGTCCTATTTGTGATATTCACATGCTAATAATTAGAGGTTGAATTCTACATATGATAGGTTGAATTACATCAAAGATTAATTTCTCTTTACAGCTAATTAGAGGTTGGATTCTACATATGATCATAAGATTCTAACCCCCTTTTTTAAACTAATTAAGTTGATCAATGAATGGTCGAACACAGAAAAGGTTAAAAAACCAGTACATTAGACTAATACTAATATGTTACCTGAAATCAACAAAATCCATGATTAATTTAAACCTAGCTAAGGTTGTGATTGATGGACTTTTTATACAATGGTGTGATTAAGAGAGCATAGTTACATTGATAATTAATTCTTTAGGTTATTTTTCTCCTTTAAGTTGTACAATTGGATGGCATATTGAGCACAAATCTGAATTAATTTCATTAAATCCTGCTTAATTTGTAAGGTGAGATTAAACATGAACTCAAGAAAAACATTTTTTTCATCTTCTGGGTTGCTGGTTGCATTATTGGTAGGTGGACACTGTTATTCCATGCACCCAGCCCCAATTCAAACTTATCGTACGTAATCATCCAAGGGAGAAGGCAAAACCATGGGCGTATTGGATGTTTCCTTCTTACAGTTTCTGCCATGTACGTGATGCATTGGAGCTATATTGCTTGTGTAATCCCTGCTTTCCTTTTCTTTTCAAGACGGAGAAGGCAGGGGGAGAATAAAAAAAAGATGTGGCCGTCAAGTGAGGTCATCTGTTGTCTTTCAAGACATAGGGTAGTCTTATTTCCTTACGTTAAAAAAAAAAAAAAAATGCTTCTAGCTCTGTCTCTCTCTCTCTCTGTCTCTCTCTCGCTCTCCTTGCTTGAAGGGAAAAGAAACAGAATTTTAAGAAAATAAAATGGAAGCTAGCTTGAGGTTTGCAGCCATGGTTGAGTGGTGATGCTGAGGACAGAGCAAAACTCTAGCCCGTGAACGTGCATGTGGCCATAAAAGAGTTGTTATAATCAGTGCCCATGTAGACCCACTGACACGTCTCTTTTTGGCTTTTACATGAAAAATAATGTCTTATCAGTAGCTTTAGTTATAGGCATTGCTGTTTCGGTAAGTGTTGTTGGAAGTGCTTTTGAATCGGAAAAAAACATTAATTTTCTTACTAATCTTTTTTTACGTTTTGTTTGGTTAATATTTTGAAGACAGGATAGAAATTATAGATATAAAAAAGATAAAAGCATGTTTAATTAAAAAAAATTAATACAAAATTTATCTATGCTGTCATTTCTTTCTTATAATTGGATACAGGCTTGGAAATATCAAGTGGGAATCAAATCAGGAGAAGAAAAAAAATCTTCAAATCAGGACAACAAGATTTAAAATAGCTCGCTTTAATTTGTCTTTGCTGTCATTTCTTTCTTATAACTTGGAAAGACAATCTATGAAGAATGCGCTCGCACACCACTTGTGGACGAGTCACATGCAACAAACTTTGACGCTTGGCATAGGAAACCTCTGTTGCCCAACCAAAATCCACAGAGAGGAAAAGAAGATGGTTAATTAAAGGGGAAAAAGAAAGAAAAATTATGAATAATTTTGAAACCTATAATTTTCAGAAGATTCGGAATAATCTTTGCTTATGAGTGCAACATACAGTTTCATGAGCTTTGGACTACTCCCCCTATATAAACCCTGCCATTATTTATTATATGGCATTCTCAAGAGCTCTGTTGTTCTCAAATACTCTCTCTCTCTCTCTCTCTCTCTCTCTCTCTCTCTCTGTCCTCCACTGAGCCACTTCTATGGTAAACATGAGAGGGTTTAGCTTTAGAAGCCTCGCGTTCATGTTCTTCATTGTTTTTCTAGTTTGGTCTGCAAGTTTTGATACCTGCATTGCTAGGAGAGGCAAGCATTGGAGGCAGAGCAGGTCAAACCCCGCTTCTCTAGCCAAGAAGAAAGGGAAAAGCCATCGCAACAGCCATCACCAACACCATACTGGAGTACCAAAACCAAAAGCTCCTCCACATAAAGCTCCAGCATTACCTCCTCCTGTACCAAAAGAAAAGGCACCAAAACCAAAAGCTCCTCCACATAAAGCTCCAGCATTTCCTCCTCCTGCACCAAAAGAAAAGGCACCAAAACCAACTCCACCACAGAAAGGTTCCACCACCTTTAATGTGCTTGATTTTGGGGCCAAGGGTAATGGCAAGAGCGACGATACAAAGGTATTCAGTTGCTTGTTACATAATATTAAGTTGGTACAAAACAGGTTTCAATTTTATCTTGTTTTATATATATATAAGAACAAGAGATTTCGTTGGCTAACAAGATCATAGAAAATTAAGGAGCGACAATATGGAATCTCTTTTTAGTCCACGAAATATCACCTTCATATGCCCACATTTCACATGTATAGTTCATGAAGAATGATTTCACATTGTAGGAACGATTGATTTTCAAAATATTTTTTGATTTTAAAGGCATAAATATATCAAAATAATAAAATAAAACACCAAAAAAAAAAAAATCTCCATGATTCCAAGAGTACATTACAGCTGCACTCAATAGTTTTTTTTTTTTCTTTGGTACATACAAGTCCAAAGGTCAATTAAATTTTCAAAATTAGATAACAGGACTAATTCTCTCCTTACCTTAAATCCCCATCCGTCCCCACCAGCCATGTCTCGTGAGTTATTTGCTCCGCACTCCACAGTTCTTGCAGCAATGCTGTGCACCAAATTGATTTCACCAAAATTACAGAATTACACATTGAAACAGCTCCAAAACACCGACAAATAATACAAAGGAAAAGACAGCAGAACCACCCCAAGGTGGGGTCCATTCCTTAAAAACGAACAATAATTGTATACAGTTACCATACAGTTGGTTGACATGGTGTTACGGTGCTACGCAGGCATTCCAAGCTGCATGGGCAGCAGCTTGTAAAGTGGCAGCATCAACGATGATTGTTCCAGCAGAATATGCATTCCTCGTGGGACCTATTTCTTTCTCTGGTCCGTACTGCCAAGCAGACATTGTATTTCAAGTAAGTGTCAAATACAGAATTTGTTAGCAGAGAAAACGACAGCAATTCATGTTAATGAATGATGATACGATGAATTTTTTCTCAGTTGGATGGCACAATTATTGCCCCATCAAACGCCAATGCTTGGGGTAGAGGTCTCTTCCAGTGGCTTGAATTCACCAAGCTTGTCGGAATCACAATTCAGGGAAAAGGCACCATAGATGGGAGTGGCTCAGTCTGGTGGCAAGACTACCCATTTGAAGATCCTATAGACAGTGAATCGGAACTCATTATTCCACTGAACAACACAGTACAACAACGCCCACCAATGCCGGTAATTGGCTTCAATTTGTACCTCCTTCCACTGCAATTATTATCTGCAGTATCTATCTGAATCTGATCATGCCTCTTTTCTGAATTGTGTTGTAGATAAGAAACGAGCTCGACGGGAAAATGCCAAGCATGAAGCCCACAGTATGGAATACATGAAGATTTCTATCGCAATTCATGAGCACGCACTTTATAACATGAAGATTGACATGCTTTCTTTTTGCAGGCACTAAGATTTTATGGAAGTTTCAATGTGACAGTCACAGGCATAACAATTCAAAACAGCCCACAATGCCACCTCAAGTTTGACAACTGCGTAGGAGTTGCTGTGCATGATATGAGAGTCTCATCTCCCGGAGACAGTCCAAATACAGATGGAATCCACCTGCAGAACTCCAAAGACGTGTTAATTCATAGCACAGATCTTGCTTGCGGTAATTACATTGATTGAAGATAAATAATATTGTCATATCATTTATTTAACTAGACAGTGTGGGGCTGTAGGGTGAACTTGACAAACAAACATAGGTGCTGAAGAGTCAAATAGAAGGTTAGAGGCTCAGCCACTACAAAAGGAATTTTTTAACACTTGATGCTACTGTTGAAATCAGAGACAAAAGAACGCCACATAATTTAGATAACTGGGATAAAAATTGGTACCACCTTATCCTTTTCGTTAACTTCTCATACAGACATTCAACGGCCACAGTTTATTTGACACATGGCAACCAACAGCCTCCACACTTTTTGAGTATTTTGGCTGCAATTCATTTGACACATATCATACCCTAAATCATTATCAGTCCAATATAGGATTAGGTTTGCCCCCAAAGACACAAGAACACACCTTTTGTTGCACGCCTCCAATTTTTCTTGTCTTTATCAGTGATCAGAACTTCTGCTTCCATCCTTTTTCTACCACTCTACTTTCTTGAAAAGCCTCACAATATATAGCATAATGTACCAGAAATGACAGCATTAGTACTAGATGAAAACACCTCAAATATAGATAAAAAATTAGGAATCCAAGTAGGGCAATGGAGTTTCGAACTCAAAGACAATTAATTTGAACTAGATAGCCGACCTAAGAGGTCCTTATGTCATAATTATTACAAAATGAAATGTTCAAATGTCATGCAGGAGATGACTGTGTTTCTATACAAACTGGATGCACGAATGTATACATACACAATGTTAATTGCGGACCAGGACATGGAATCAGCATCGGAGGTCTGGGAAAAGATAATACAAAAGCCTGTGTCTCAAATATCACTGTACGAGATATTGTTATGCATGGCACAATGACAGGTGTCAGAGTTAAGACATGGCAGGTATTCTTAATATCTGCAATGCCATATTATTCAAAATTTGCTACCTGCAACCAGAAATCTAGTTTGATTTGTAGGGGTTTTACGAACCAAAACACATTTTAAGCCACACAGACTGATAGTACATTATATAACTAACAAATATTTCAATCAAAATGAAGCTTTCAGCTTCGAAAGGTCCACGATATTTTAAATATTCTTGCACACACTCTTGTCTATTAAAAGCTTCAGAATGAGAACATTCTGAGACACCTTCTCTCTTTTGAAACTAGAATGAACATTCTAACTGAAACTTAAAACTCGGAAAGAGTTTCTTCAACATCTAAACATAATGTTCTGTCTCTTTGTATACATGATATTACCAAGTCCATTGGTTCAAGCAACTGCTGGCGCCATTTTGTATTTAGCTTACAAGGTTTCCATAAACTAGATTGCAGTATTTCCAATTCAACCAAGTTGCTCAAGGTGTGACTCACATACAATTTCAACTATAACATTTGCAGGGTGGATCAGGCTCTGTACAGGGAGTACTGTTCTCAAACATTCAAGTCTCTGAGGTTCAACTTCCAATTGTGATTGATCAATTCTATTGCGACAAAAGCAAATGCAAAAACCAAACGTCAGCAGTAGCTCTATCAGGAATCACCTATGAAAACATAAGAGGGACATACACAGTAAAACCTGTACACTTTGCCTGCAGTGATGCCCTACCATGCATGGATGTAAGTCTAACTACCATACAGCTAAAACCACTACAAGAACAGTATCACCTCTACGATCCGTTCTGCTGGCAGACTTTTGGAGAGTTGAATACTCCTACCATGCCTCCAATTAGCTGCCTACAGATTGGCAAGCCATCGGGCAACCACCCTCAGAGAGATTATGATGCATGTTGATCTCAACCAGACAGCCATTGGTGTATTGAATTGTGTGGTTGGTATGATTTCCCAACCCCTGTCACGCCATTAGCTTATTAGGTAAAGTTATATTTAGGCAACCTGAGTTTTTAAGGATTTCTCCTTTAGCAATTCGCAGAATTATTTTGTGTGAGAGTGTATACAAGCATTTACTAAAAACAGATATTAGAGTGTGAGGATGTCTGGTTTGCTACTATATATAATGGATTGTTTTAAACTGTAAAATTTAGTGCTTAATTAATATATGTTTAATAAATAAAATATTCAATAGATATTCAGATTTTCAAGGTGACTGTATACAAAGGACTTCGATCATTGGAATAGCTTGACAAGGATCCTTCACAAACAAAGCTTCTAGCCTTTTCTTCCCTTCCTAAACGCTCTCCTTCTCAATTGGAGAAACCCTAACTTCCTAAATCATTAAGTACTTACTCAATTTCAGGCTCATTAGTTCTCTTGAAAGTTAAAACCCCACAACACAAACTAATGGTTTTACTTCTGTGGGTTCAGCTTGCATTAAAGTCCTAAAATTGCTATATAAATTACTAAAACAATCCCTCTCAATAAAGGAATTAATATAGCCATCTCCCAGACACCTCATCAAATAATAAAAGTACAAATAGTCTCATTTACTGTAATATCAGTTTCCAGGCCTGTCCATTTTTGAAACCCCAGGCAAACCTGAATCTGTTATTTCCTTACTAAAGAATTACAGCTTCTCTGGAATTCGAATCTCAAACCTCATTAAACAAGCCCAAAATTAATTCTGCACGGTCCTGGGAAAAAAAAACTCCTTGCAGAGAAACTTGAAACACCTATAGCACAGTTCCTACAATTAATTTCTTAAAAGATTTACTTCAATCTGATAAGAAGGTTGCTGCTGTTATAAAAAGCATTCCTTCTATTCTTAATATTAACCAAAGAAAATAATAAAGTAGGGGCACCTAAGATCAACTTTCTGTGCGATGACGGAAAGCCTGAATGGGGTATTGTAAGAGTAAATAATTACTGGCCTGGAACATAAATCTTAATAATTTCAAAAAACCATGGAAGAAGGAAAGACAGATGGGATTTAATCCTTCCAAGTAGCAATTGTGATGATAACTAAATCCACATGGAAAGGGAAGGTTGATGCATGTCAATATTGCAACCTGGGACTCACTCAACAAAATAAAGTAGAATTGGTCGCCCTAATTAAGGTAGCGTAGGAAAACCTAATCTAGTGGTCAACTAAGAATTTCTTTGGTCCATGGATTTTGATTATGTGAAGAGAAGATCTAATTTCACCCTTAAACATCCTTTCCAAGAAAGGTTGTCATTCTTGGTTCCTACGCTTCAGGGCTAACTACACAAGCATTTTATTACTAACAGGCTCAGCTCGAGAAATCAGCACACAGAAAACAACAGGACAGCGAATTCATTCGATGCATACTGATACCACTCAAGAGTCATCAGAATATCCATTGTATATCAATCATAAAGTGTTTGTAATTCATTTAAGTTGACTTCGGTCAAAACTTAACACTAAAATTACGAACAAGTCACAAAATTCAAAAAGGAGGTGTCAACAGGTTTCTGCATTTAAGTTGAAACATATAAAAAACTTAACAAGTGAAGTCACGTATAAGGGTAAAGTGATGAAGCAATTTAGATGATTCCACAAGCATACAGAAGTTACATGCAAAGCACAAGAAATCAAGGCACAACTAGCTACAGTACAGGCAGATAGTGAGTCCGGCTTTTAAATAATTCGTACTAACAGTTCCCATTAATCCAAAACAAAGCCAGAAACTAAAATGTAATGTAGCTTTGAACCCGAATTAATCTCATGGTTTTAGAAATTATACCTAAACAAGATCTGCTAAAATCCACCTGCTTTGCAACTGGCAGCATCTGCTTGCTAAACCCAAGGTTTGTCTTTGTTCTGCCATAACTTCTGATTTCCTCCTTTGAAACCTCACTCCAGCAACCATTTCTCTTAAACCCTTGCGAATAATCCTTGAAACCTCTCTCTCTCTCTCTCTCTCTCTCGTGAAGCCCCCAATTTTCTTTTACTCAAAAACCCTTCCTTCTCTATCTTTCGACGCTGATAACCAGTGGGAAGTGGACAGAAACCGTAAAGACCTTACCTATCAACACTTCTAGCAACATCCGTGCCCTTCATTTCTCTTCTCAATGCAGTCCGTTGGATCAAGAAAAAAGGGCACGCTGACACACTAATATGTCTGGCAGGATTGGAAGGGAGTGGCGTTGGTTATAATTTTGGCGTGGGATCCCGGGGTGGTCTCGTCTAGCATGCTTTGCAAAAGACTTTTCTTCTTGTGGCAGAACTCAGAAGAGTGAAAGTAGACACGGCGAACTGAATGCCACAAAGAAGAGAGAAGAAGAAGAAGGGCTTTGGGCCATTATTTTAGGCCTAGAGGGATTCAGGCCTTTGGTTTTAGGGCTTTTAGCGTACTTGATTTTTGGGTAAGCACGCGATTTGCTTTTGGGCCTACAATGATTCAGGCCTTTTGTTTTCTTCTTCCTCGGAGAAAAAATCCCCCACGATTTCCCTTTTATTGGACCAGTTGTAACAAAAAGATTCTTTTTCTTAATATATGTGTTTGAGCATATATTTCAATTAATTTTATAAATAAAATATTTTCAATCAAGTTTTAATTATTTACTTAATTCTTGTTTTTTTATTTTAAATAATTATTCTAGTATCTAAACGTATATCAACAATCCTTACTTTTAAAAAAAAAAAAAAACCTCCTTGATCAACATTGAAAATCTTTATTTTAATAGTTTTTATTCCCAAAATACATCTTTTCTAACCAAAGTTTTCTATTTGACCCACTTCTCTTTTCTATTTCTTTTTATTTAAAAAAGCAATATAAATTAAAAACAAGCATGAAATTGATAAAATGAATGAGTTAATAACATGTTATAATTTCCCTTTCTTGCTCCTCCCCCCCCTTCATCTCATGAATTATATAACATTTGAACTCTCTGTCAAAATCCTTTTTTACTTCTAGGACTTTGATTTAAGATTCCCTGCTTGTCTTTTACTGATTAAATGATCTATTTATATGTATAATTGTTCACGAAAACCCTTCTCCATTTATGGTTACAATATATTATTTGGATTCAAAAGATTATTGATGTTGGAAAATTACCCGTAATGGAACTCTCATGGGTTATATTTTAAAAGAGAACAGAATTTCAAAAAAAAGAAAAAGATTATCAAAATCATATTAGTATTTAATTATGAGAGGTGTAACTTAACTGATCATTTATGAGTCTATTTTTAAAGATTACTAGTTTGAATTTTACAAATTTAAAAGTTATTGAAATAATTATATAACTATTAATTTTAGAACATGTGGCATTCATTAAATTAAAAAAAATTGGAAATGGCATTAAAAAACACAGGAAAGTGCCCTTTTTCAACAATTTGTATAATAAATATTGGAAAATGTCTGGAACACGAAGTTGCCGGATATCTTATGGTGGAGGGGCTGAACAGCAGTGCATGGATGATATTCCACCACTTTTGATGAGAGGCTGAGCGTCGACTTTTCTTTATGGTTTCGGAATCATCTTTTGATTTCTTGTTTTCTTCGAACAGAGCCAATCGACTGGGAACCGCAATCGAAATACCTGGAATAGAAGGGCAGCATCTTCATAATCAAGCATCTATGTGCGAGTCACTCTCTTGATTTCCTTGCAATCTTTCAATCCGTGTGATTTGGGACCATCTGGGAGGAAAAGCTGAAAATGCTAGGCACCGTTTAATATCGTTTCGTTTTTCGTTTTTTTTTTTTTTTAGATACAAGACAAGATAAGAAAACTTGTTTGTTTTTATTTTTTGTTTTTAATAAATAAAAACTTACAATGAGTTTTCAAAAGCTTTAAAATTAAAAAAAAAAAAATATATATATATATATATATATATAGTTTTCAAAACTTATTCTACACCAATAATCTATGATTTTGGACTTAGATTGTGGATGGTATCAAAATCGAGTTTAGAGCACCTAGATATTTAGGATAGTATCTAGAATGGTGAGAATGGACAATGATTGGGTTCGAAGCATCCTGAAAAACGAACCAAGACAAGGATTGAATCAAAACCAGGTTTTGAGAGCTAAAAAAAATCAGACCAAGATTACCCTGATGATTGGTGGGGATTGACTCTGAACATCAAAGAGGAATCAGGATTGAGTTTGAGTTGGATTAAAAACTACTAAGAATTTGGATGATATTAGTTACAGAATGAAATAAATAATAGTTTATTTAACAATATATTTTCTATTTTGTTAATTTTATTGTTGAGTTGAGATTTTTGATATACATGTACAAAATTAAATTTATATAGATAATTAATCATGAATTAAGAGTACTATTAAAATAATTTGAATAAGTTTAAGCTAAACCAATATTTTTATAGATTTTATTTAATTAATATGGTTAATTAATACATGTTGTCATTATTATTTTATATAGGTTTGATATAAGTAATAAATTATCATTTATGAATATATCGAAATTCACAACAACAGTTACAAAAGATGAATTATTGTAAAGAGATTCAAATTTTTATTAATTATTCACTATCTACTAATTCAAGACATATTACGGAATGTTATATTAGATGTCCAATAATAGGTGTAAAAATAAAAAGTTCATTGATTCCAGATATTATAATGATAAACCATTTTATATCGATTGAAATACCAATAGACTGCACATTACATATAGGTATAGTAATGAAATGTGTCCATCGATATATTTTAGTGACTAAAAAAACTATTCTCATTCTTTCTAACATTGTTCATGGCACTAATTACATACATCAATACTGACAGAATATGTCCGTCAATATATTTCAATGACTATGAGAATTTTTATCTTCTCAATGCACTAATAATTAATGATCTTTTGATTGTTTACTCTTTTTCTTAATATAATCATCGACGGAATAAAAGTAGTCAGTAATATTTGGAGGGCTTTCTGAATATTTTCGTGCAAATCAAAAATTTCCATTTGACTTTTTTAAACAAAATCACCAACATAAATATTAAAAATACTACTATTTAATATTCCATTGATAATTTTATTAGTAAAATAAAATCAAAATATCAGAATCAGAATAGACGGGTATTCATCTTATTCTTTCTTATTCTCTTATAGTCACATTTCTCTTTCTTTCTCTTCTCTTCTCTTTCTTCTTCTTGATAAAAATCAATCATTCCCTTCTCTTCTCATCCCAGATATGTCGTTTTTCTTCATTTTTGTATTTATTAACAATCTCTTTTTCTTAATTCTAAACCAAAATTAAGCGCATCATTAAGCTAAGAATTTTCCATTCTATTTTCTTCTTTTTTATGTTTTTTTTTCATGTAGTGTTTTCATTTTTGTGATCTTAGTAATTTTAGGAATTAATAATTGTGTTGAATTTTAGTTATTGAAATAATATTTGCATTATTTTGTTGAACTTTAGTTATTTTTTTCAAATTTATTGTTGAATTTTAATTAAATGTGTATGCTTAATTTTAATTATTATTTTGTATCTTTTCCATTTAGAATAATTTTTTAAAACACAATAAAAAGCGTGAGTGTGGAGCCCCATAATTAAAATCCATTCCAAGGAGTACAATGGAAGATAATGTTGTCAGAAGCACAAAGAGAAAAGAAAATCAAAGAAGAACAGCAACGTGATTGATGCTTCCTTTTCCGCCTTCCTTGGCATTTTGATCTGAGTATATCTTTAAAAGTTTTTTTTAATTTTTTAAATTTATAAATTATTTTTATGTATTAATATTAACTATAAATTTTTAAAAAATAAAACATTATTTTAATATATTTTTAAATAAAAAATATTTTAGAAAATAAATCTTAAATATGTTAGAAAATATAAGAGATTCGTTTTAAATCAAATCTGTACTTTGCCTGAGCAAGTTATCAACGTTCAATTTCAACATTGATCCATTTCCCTCTCGTGCCTTCTTGACCAGAGCCTATATAAGTCCAATTAATTAATTTTTTATGCTATAACATACCGCGGTATAGATATTAGAGAGAAATAATCATTCTTTGAAATCTAAGCATTAATAACCCCTCTTTTTTAAAGGTCTAAAGTTCAAATCTCTTCTTTGTAAAAAAAAAAAAAAAAAAAAATCATTTCCGATCATGTTTGTTTCGTACCATCAAAATCTTAGGTGGTATAAATAAATAATAAAAGATTAATATATAAATCATCCATCACAATGTTTAGATTTCTAGATGAAATTCAATTTCAAACATCTAATTTAACTTGAAAAGATTTAGATAGTATTTGGAAACATGGTTAAAGCTGTATTTTTTAAAAAAATATTTTTTATTTAAAATTATTTTTTATATTTTTAGATCATTTTGATGTATTTGTATAAAAAAATAAAATAAAATTTTATTTTAATACATTTTTTAAAAAAAATAACACTTGTAAATTATAATCACTAATATACTCTTAAACAAATGTCACATCTGAATTTATGTATTCACAAGAAATCTTTATGTTTTACCCATTCAAATCTTAGAAAGAAGACGAAAATCTTATGATACTATTCACATTATATCTTGAAAGTCTAAATTGTTTATCATTGGTAGCTCAAAATATTATTTGATATGAAAAGATTTTCTTAAGTTTAAATTTAGATAAAAAAACCCTTAAAAAACTAAATTAATAAACATTAAAATCTGTTTATTTAATAAACAATTTCATAGAATATGTTAAAAAATAGGAAAATAATATAAAATAGTTGGATAATATATCTATAAAGCACATACCAGCAGACAAGTACATTTTTATGAAAATATGAAAAAGAAATGACAAATATTATAAAAACTCCCACTTTTGCTCATACGATCAGCTTTCGAAGATGTTGGGAATCTCTTTCTTGAAAGATAAAAAGACATGTTCAGAATCTCGTCGACATTGTCGTCGTCGTTGCTAATGCTCCAAATTAGCCACCGGAAAAATGTCTCCAGCAAACTTGCTCCCGACGGTCTTCGAACTTTTCTGGTCTGTCTTGTTCAAGCAAGACTTCCATCACTTTAGCCTTTTCTTTCTTTACTAACATATAAGCATGATGGAAGGAATATATTTCTCTTTCTCTTTATCAAAGAAAAAGAAAAGGAAATGGAATTTTTTTTATTCTACCAAAATAAAAAGGATAAAGGGGATTTTCAATAAGGTAAATATTGAATCAATAATCTTTCGTAACTTTTGTTTTTCTCTAGCTTATGACGTCCCAATCACACTAATTAATTAATTCCTTAGTAAAATTACATGATCTTAATTACTTTAAAAATTTATACATTCATTTTGAAGGTACATGAGCGCTAGATCTTAATAGCATAATGCAAACAAGTGTGGATTAGTCCAATGGAAATCCCTTTTCCTATCTTCGGGACTCGGGTGAAAGTTGAGTTCTATTTGTAAATTCTTAACTGTTACTATAATTAATTTCAAGTTATTAAACATAATATAAAACTCTAACTAGTTTAACGTTAATTTGAGATCTGAAATTTTTGGTTGAGTTTTAAATGATTAAAACATGAGTGATTTATCAGGTTAACTTAAAATCCAGGTGATCTGATATTATTTGAGTGAGATTCACTTTTTTTATATATATTTTTTTAAAAAAACCTAAAAAATATAAATTTAATTTATAAATATCTGGTCTCATTTATATTTTTTATAACATATATCCTTATAAAATACTTCTTAACTTTTTCACATGTGAAATAATTATATTTATAATTTATATCTACACGATATATTTCTTAACTTTTTGTGAACAACTAGATATATAGCCTCCATTTATATGGAAAGTTTTTTAATTTTTTTTATGTGAGATATATAAAATTCACATGAATTATTTTTTAATTTTTGTATGAAATAATTATATATATAGACTACATATATATGAAATGTTTATTAATATTTTTATATGGGATAGTTATTTATTTATAGTATACATTCATATGAAAAGTTTATAACTTTTTATAGAAATATTAAAATCTTTTTATATATAAATTGACTCGAATGAATCCCATGCGAACAAGATACAAAATGACTCAATTTGAGCCAATTAATTCCTGGCATGTTATACCTGGGACTCAACAAAGGAATTCGATCGCCATTTGACATATAGTAGAACCATCCAAAATTTGGCATTGCATGCTTAACTTCCTCTCTGAAAGGCCCACGTAAACCGATCCTACGTCCTCCATTTCCATTGATCTCCATTAATTCATTTTTCGTGTGGAAAATGACTCCCACTTGTATAAATTGGTGTCTTTACAACATCCGAAGATATACTTTAATGGCATCGATCACCCAATTGATCATGATGACGACCCCTACCAAGTATATATCGTGAGCTCAGCCGTTCATTTTGATGATAAGGCCAGTGATGATAAGGCTATGAACGTGAACTACAAAAAAACGGTGTTCATTCATTTTTCAATTCATGAAAAATTGTATACCACCATATACTATTGCACAAAAGAATACTGGTGATTCGTAAACATGAAAATGACTTATGGAGTTGCATTTGGAGTTCATTTGGCGTGAATTTAGACCACATTTTGGATATATTTAAGGAGGCCCGAGCACTCTTGAAGAACTCGGGACTAAAAAGGATGGTGGAGTAGCATCCTTAGCGTTGCTGGTTTACTTTCCTAAAAATCCTCAAAACCATTCTTCTCAGACTCTCTATACGTTCCAAATAACCTAATTTGTACTGTATATATATATACAGTCTACGTCAAGCCTGAATAAATCTTCATTAATATGGCCCCAGGAGTGCCTATAGATGGGAATATTCTGGGTACCGGGAAGGTTTCCACAGTTAACACTGGCTATTCTAAGAGGGCCTACGTGACATTTTTGGCCGGCAACGGGGATTATGTTAAAGGGGTAGTTGGGTTGGCTAAGGGTTTGCGCAAGGTGAGGAGTGCATACCCTCTTGTCGTAGCAATCTTGCCGGACGTGCCTGAGGAACACCGTGAAATTTTGAGGTCTCAAGGCTGCATTGTTCGTGAGATTGAGCCTATTTATCCACCTGAGAACCAGATTCAGTTTGCCATGGCCTACTACGTGATCAACTACTCCAAGCTCCGAATTTGGAATGTAAGTTAAACATGCATCAACATAATTCTATAAGTTTTTATAATCAATGTCTCTTCTTATAAGTATAATTTACATATTAATTTATACAGTAGAGATAGACACTTTTTACGACAAATTATAATGTGGAATATGTTCAAATTGATGTGACTTTTGTGTATACTTTATTTTAAAAAAGCTAAATATATAATCAAATGATTTTTAGCAGTGTATAATAAAATGAACATGTGTAAATTTGTTTAAAGATTTTAATTTCATCTCTTGGAGAATATTTAAAAAATAATATAAATCATATTTTTTTATCTATAGAATTTAAATTTTGAGTTGATATGATTTTTTAATAAAATTCATTAAATATGCTACATAAAATTAATTAGAGATAGGTTTGCATTTACACATTAGTATTAGTATTGTATACTGAGAATTAATACAATAATCAATTAAACTTCTTTAAAAAAAAAAAAATTATGGTATAAATAAAGTATTAGGCAACATATAAAGAAGCAAGCTGTATGCACGTACCCCACAAGTATCTATGCTTAGTCATACATGGACTAGCAAGATTTAAAACTAATTCGTGACTTAATTACCTGCTAATAAAGTTTTAAGAAAGTGCATTATATTGATTGGTTGTATCCATCAAGATGATTTCAGGCGACAAATACCTTGTCGCCTGAGCATGGATTTTTATTTTTTATTTTTTTCTGGCCGGCGACACAAGTTCAGTTGCCAAAGGATGGTTGTTTATGTAGCCAATCGTCGTGTAAAATTATATGCTCGCTCGATTTTCTTGTATGCACAGTTTGAGGAGTACAGCAAGATGATATATTTGGATGCTGACATCCAAGTGTTCGAGAATATAGACCATCTATTTGACACCCAAGACGGCTACTTCTACGCCGTGATGGACTGCTTCTGTGAGAAAACATGGAGCCACTCCCCTCAATTCTCCATCGGATACTGCCAGCAGTGCCCGGAAAAGATAACATGGCCGGCTGAGATGGGCTCTCCTCCTCCCCTGTACTTCAATGCTGGGATGTTTGTATTCGAGCCTAGTCGTTTGACTTACGAGAGCCTTCTTGGGAGACTGCAGATCACCCCACCAACCCCCTTCGCCGAGCAAGTAAGCCCTACCTGCATTTAATTACCACACACGTATGAAAATAAAGTAAAAATGGATTAATCGATTGACACTCGGGAGAAGCAGGAAACAATTGTTAATTTCTAATGTTTTTCCGATTTGCTTGGGGATCATATGGCAGGATTTCTTGAATATGTTTTTCCAAAAAACATACAAGCCAATCCCTCTGCTTTACAACCTGGTTTTAGCCATGTTATGGCGACATCCCGAGAACGTGGAGGTCGAGAAGGTTAAAGTGGTTCACTACTGTGCTGCTGTAAGTAGTCTTCTTCTTTGAATAACAATATCAAATACCATCTTAGATTTTTAATGTATTATGCACATATATACTTAATTTGGGTTCAATTTTCTCTTCCATTCTTGAAAAAATAAAAATAGGGTTCAAAACCTTGGAGATACACCGGCGAGGAAGCTAACATGGATAGAGAGGACATCAAGATGTTGGTGGCAAAATGGTGGGATATATATAACGATGAGTCCCTCGATTTCAATGGTGAAAACTCAGTTCCAGAAGAAGAAACATTCTCGAGGTCATCCATCTTGTCTTCCATGCCTGAGCCTGCCGCCATATCCTACGTCCCGGCACCATCTGCTGCTTAAAACTTCTTAATTAAGAGAGTTTAAAATCAATCTTGTCTTTCGTTATATACCTTTTTCAGGCTACTTCGCCTGAGTATTTTCGTGTTCTGTGCAAGATATATACCATGGTAATATATAAAGTATTACAGTATTTGAACTTTTATACTAGTACACTAGCACTCTACTTTTAGCACTTATTCTTCTTCTTTTTCTTTAATTTTCCAAGGTCGAACTTTCTTTTAGCGGTGTTGGAAATATTATAACAATTATTTTTTTAAATGTAATTTTTTAGAAATATATTAAAATAATATTATTTTATTTTTTAGAAATTATTTTTTACATCAACATAACAAAATATTTAAAAAATACTAAGAAATTATTAATTTAAAAAAAAAAAACTTAATTTTTTTAAAAAAATATTTTTAAAATACAAATACATGCAAAAAGTTAATTTTATGCTTTCTCTTTTAATAACGAAGCTATCCTCTTCTTCTTCTTGATAAACTGCGAAGTCTATATAATTTCAATCTTGAGTTACACAAAAGTAGCCCTCCATCAATCAATCTTTAAATTTAGGAAATGTTGTCGGCTTTAATTAAGGGTCATTCTTTCAAGTACATTTTTTTTTTAATAATAATCGAGATAATATATATTGATATAAAAGCTATAAATAATTACCACAATAATATTTAAAAAAAAATCGAAAGTTTTTGCAATCTTAAGAGCATTTTAGACATCCTTCATAGTTTTTAATTGCTTTTATTTTGTTTTCCATTTCAATATATTCTCATAGTTTATGGTGTTGAGTATTTTTTTATCTAGATTATCTGGTATTAAGTATTTTTTATTTTAAAATTATTTTGATGTATTAATATTATAAATAAATTTTAAAAACTAAAAAAAATATGTATTATTTTAAAAAATAATTACTACTAGAAAAGAGAACCATATATAATAATCATTTTGGCACCTATTTCGGTCAAAGAGGCTATGAATGTATCTATTGATTTTGGTAGTGTCCGAGAGCTTAGTATGTGTGATTGTTTTTTAAAATATTTATTTGTTTAAAAATAATAATTTTTTATTTTTTAAAATTTATTTTTGACAACAATATATCAAAATAATTTATAAATAAAAAGAATATTTATTTCAATCAAAATATTTTTTTAAAAAAATTATAAAGCACGATTTCAATCATAAAAATAAATAACACTTGTATTATTGAGATCGATATAATTTATAGTCAACCTTTTAAATTTTTCTTTTTAAAAAGTTTGTGTTAATGGATCAATGTAATTTTTTAAAAAATATATATTTTTTAATAAATTGTGTCGAACAATCAATAAAGTATTTGTTGGATGCGTAACCTACAAAAACGTATTATTTATTTTTTTAAAAAAAACCTCCCAGCTAGATTTATTTGCAAATTTTTCCGCTCACCACGCTATTTAAAAATAATAATAATAATAATAATAATAATAATAATAATCAGAGGCAAACCTTACTTTAGCTAACAAGAAATATTCATGGAAAAGCATGAAAAACCTTCTCGAGTAACATTCATCTTGTCCCTTTATTCATGCGCTGTTTCGGACGAAGCCGTGTTTTTCCGAAACTGTGTGCAGCAGCATGTATACTTTAGGGTGTTTGAAATTAAATGATGCTTTTCAAGATAATTTTTATTTAAAAAAAATATATTTTTTATTTTTAATATCAATACATTAAAATAATTTAAAAAATATTAATTTAATATTTTTTAAAATAAAAAATACTTTTAAAAATAACTTAATAAAACATAATTGTGTCCTTAATCACAATCTAATGGTAAAACATGTTATATCATCCATTATAATAAGTAAGAATGATTATTTTCGGTTTATTTTAGTTTTATATAAAAAAATAATTAAATTAAATTTTTTTAACAAAAAAATAAAACCAATTCAAATCAATTAGTTTCAGTTCGGCTTTTTAAAAAAAAATCAATTCAAACTAATTTGACTCATTTTTTTTGTTTAAACTCAGTTTTTTTGGATTTAGCTCAGTTTTTTTTTTGTTTTGCTCAGGTTTTTTTTATTTTTTTTGTTTAAGTTCGGTTTGATTTTTTTTTATTTCAGACTTATAAAACTGAAATTAATCTAGTCAATTTTTAAAAATTTCAATTAATTTAATCAATTTTTTTGAAAGTTTGATTTTTTTTTTTAATTTTTTTATTTTTAATATATAATAATAAGACCAAGATCAACTCATTCCCGTGTCATGAAGTCGCTGAAACTTTGAGAGATTCTGGGCTTTACACAGGTTAATCTTTGGGCCCTCCAATGTTTAATTTAAACAGAGAAAAAAAATGAAATGAAAGTGTGGTCATTGAGAGCTTGTCAGGTTGGGTGGGTGGCAAAAGCATAAATTTTTATTATAATGTTTTTTGTTTTTAGTGAAAGCAAAAGCAGAAGTTTAGACAATAGCTGTAAATTTTTTATATGGATTTAATTATGGAAAATTGAGCACATTGTATAAAATATCATAAGAAAATAGCACTAAATTGGGTTGGCCCAACAGGATACTAGCCCATGCAACATGGGTTTCTGGCCCGTAAAGAAGAATCAAAGAAAGAAGGTGCACAGACTTTATAAAGTGGCATGATAAATATGAAATCGGATTAGCATGACTGTACCTGCTTCACACTGAAAGTTGTTTCTATAATAGTTATTGAATTCAGTTTGGATATTGACATGTAAAAAAGTTTGAAGTGCTAAGAGTGTGTTTGGTTATTTGCGGTAGCTGTTGTGGTTGTGGTTTAAAAAAAAGTTGTTTTATAAAAAGTATTTTTAGTTGAGGTTGGTTTGAAAAAAAGTTAAAACTGTGGTTGAAATTGAGGTTGAATAAAAAGTAGTTTAATATGTTTGGTTAAGAGTGCTTTTAAAATTGAGGTTATCAAATAATTTTAAAAATATATATTAATACTGATGATTTTTAATTTAAATGTTATGGATTTAATTATTGCTATTACTTCATAAAATAAATACTATTTTATATAAAATTAGATAAAATATTATTAGGAATAAAATTGATTTGATATTACAGTGCAAGTAAATTTAATTCACTCTAAACTAATTTTTTTAAATATATATATATATATATAAAAAAACAAAACACACTTAAAAAATATAATTTTTTTTTTTTAAAAAAAAAACCTGTTTACGTGAACAGTGCAACTCATTTGCACTGTTAGCGTGCACAGTGCAAGTGAATTGCACTGTGCACGTAAATTAATTTTGAGAAGCAGCCAGGAGCTGCTTCTCAAAATTCGCGTGTAAAACGCGAATTTTCATGGGCCCCACCAAAGTTTTATTGCGTTTTTAAATATTACCAAACGTATTGTTTGCTGTGGTTGCTTCAAACGCATAAAAAAAAGCAACCACGCAAACAAACGGACTCTAAGTTTTGGATTATTTTTCGAGTGAGACTTTAAATTAAATTTGGTTATTTTTATTTTTATTATTAAAATAGCATCATTTTATTTTTTGTTAAAAAATTTTTAGAGTTAACTCAGTTTACATTTAAATTAGATTTTGAATCGAATGAATATATTTAACCTGTTCAATTTAAAATATGACTATGATTATAGATTTCATGAATCAACCTGTTATATCAGACCAAGTTTAAATTACTAAGTTATAGATTAATTTGTCATTGATTCTAGTTAATTTTCAGTATCATTTAATTTTTCTAAATAAAAAAAAATTTATTAACAAAATGTTTTTGTATTAAAAAAAATAGAAATTAGGTTTAAATTCAGTTAATGAAACATTTTTAGTTTATTCAATTTATTTTCTTATTCAATTTAAAATGGATAAAAATGTTAAATCAGAGCAAGTTTTGCAAGGAACGAAGTTGAATAATTTCAATGTGTATTTTAAAAACATATCACGTGACCTTTAAGTTTCACTAATACAAGTATACATACAATAAAATAAATCATCAATCAATTTACTATTAGTTTTTAAAATATTTTTCACTTAAAAATATATCAAAATAATATTTTAAAATATATAAAAAAAAAATAGCAGGATGCGGATGAATAATATCACCGGTCAAACCTCGTTTGCAATGTACATCTTACAAGGTCAGCAGCACCTTGAATTGGACGAAACGATGGGGACTTGATTGAGTGATGGACAGTACGTATGAGGATTTGATTAAAGAAATGATTGATGAATAATCTATTAAGAAATATATGAAAGTAGAGGGACGTCCTAACAAATTAATTAAAGTTATTATACTTGTTTGAATGCTTGTTATAAAGCTATAACTTGTGTCATATTAAAAACCCTAGAACATAGAACACCCCCCCCCCATATTAATCTATTAAGAAATTTATGAAAGTAGAGTGACGTCCTAACAAATTAATTAAAGCTATTAAAGATATAATTTATGTCATATTAAAAACCCTAGAACATGGACCCAAAAAAAAAAATCATATTAAAAACCTTAGAATAACCATATAATATAAAATCCCCAAGTTGATTATGAATTTAATTGAACTAAGATCCACAATGGTGTAGTTCAAAAAATAAATTATGTAAAAAACTCACATTGATTTATTAACTTACTTAACTTTTAAATTTTTTCTTAAATTATTTATAATTATAAATTGGATAAGAGTTGATGTATGATGATTTAATCAGATGGAATAAGTTAATTTATAATTTAATTAAATTATTTAAAATTTATTTTGATTTGATTTTATATTTTTTTAATTACAACTTTTAAAATAAAAATCTTAAAACTGTATAGTTTTGAATTAATTGAATGAAGCTGAATCAACCAACAACCTGCTCAATTTATAACAACTTTGATTGTAATCTTATCTCATCCATGGCCACGAGAAAGTCAACCTAATAAAACAAAATAAAAAATTAAAATTATTAATAATCTTGTTTTCACTATCTATTTACAATAACCAAACTACTTACTATTTTTTTTTAAGAATTTATTTGGTCTCGTGGTTGGAACTATGTGTTATCCCAACTACAATTTATAACCATTTGATTAAAATTTTGAACTTTGACTTAGAGATGAATCCCACTAAAAATTAACGTCATACCACCAGTTTTGCTAAAGTGAAAAATTGTTGCTTTTCATTGTTTGCGATCCACACCACTTACTCCTCATTGCTGTATGTGCAGAGTGAATTGATTCACTCTGTATAGTTTGGCTGAATTCATTGTATATAGTTGGATTGGATCCGATCTAAACTTAAATATAGTAGATCAGATTCAAACTAGTAAAAAAACTATTTTTTTAATTTTTAATTATATTTTATTTCAAAAAATTAGTATTTAACATTATATAAATTAGAAGGAGATCACATGATGACATATACATTTACAGAATTTGATTGTAATCTCAATTTTATTCATAATGATATTTTGCTTGATTTTGTTGCATGCTCTTAAAACCATGAAAACTGCAGTTCTTGTCAGATGAATTTATATAAAGTATTATTTATTTTATAATGTAATTGTAGTAGTTAAATCTACAATATTTAAATTAAAAACCATCTATATATATAATCTTAATTTGAAAAGTATTTTTAATAAATTCGTTAAATTATTTTTTATCAAATCTCAATTTTAATCACAATTTTAACCAAATATATATAAATATTAAACCAACTTCAATAAAAATTGTTTTTTATAAAATATATTTTTTTAAATCATAATTATAAAAGCTATCATAATACCAAATACATTCTAAAGTGTATTTGTCATTTCATATAAAAAATGCTTGTGAAATTTTTTATATTTTTAAAAGATTAATTTTTTTTATATAATTTTATATTAATATTAAAAATAAAATTTAAATAATAATAATAATAATATTATTTTGAAGGGAACCGTAACACAGTCCCGAAAACTACCTATGTATTTGCTAGAATTAGTTTGGTGATGCGTTAGCTTCAAAGAATCAGTCTCAGAAACAAGAAAAGAGTAAAAGAGCTGTTCAATAATTCCTTCATAACTGATATAGAGAGGGAGAGGAGACAAACTGCTTTGATGGAACATAATAGAGAGGTTGAAATTGATGGGAATTCAAATCCAATTCAAATATCTCGCTTGGCCCTCGATATTGGAGGTACTTTTACACACACACACATCATCATGTTCTATCTTTCTTTCTTTTGCAATCAATCAAAAGCAAAAAAGTGTTGATCTTGCTTTGCAGGATCTCTAATCAAGTTGGTGTATTTCTCGAGAAATTCTGGGGATGATGAGGACCCACCAAAGGATAAAGTTAGAGTTTCTAATGGTGTTAATGGAAGGCTTCACTTTGCCAAGTTTGAGACAGCCAAGATCAATGATTGCTTGCAGTTTATTAGTGCCAACAAACTTCTCCTTGGTGGTGGTATGTGCACTCTATTGACCATCCTCGTTGGTTTCTTTCTTTCTGTCCTTCTCATTTCTTGAAACTCTAGATAGTACGGTGTGGTATGGTATCGTATTTCTAGCAAATTTTAGGGCTGATTTTGAGTTTGATTTAGGCTGAACTGCTATTTTCACACTCGACCTGGCTTGCGTATGTTTCTTTATGCTCTGAACTCTTGGTGGTCTTGTACATTAATGCGGTAATTAGATATCCTGAAGCATATTTTGGGCTAGCTTAGCCAAGCTAGGTTGTCAACGTTGCCACATTTTTGTAATATTACTTCATTGACACATCTTTTTGGGATAATGCATAAAGAGCGGAAGCCATCATATGCAGATGGATTTTCTCAAATTCTGCATACACAGACATGTATCGTACCATTGCTATCTTGAGAATTGTTTGCTGTGATTGGACTGATTTTATCGGTCTTTAATCGAAACGCCACTTGCAATAACTTGAGGGGAGCTCTGAACAGGCTTTTGTAACTCATTTGTGATCATTACATAGTAGAGGCCTTCTTTCTTGGAGTTGCTTGATGTTGATAATTTGCTCAATTATGTGATCTTTTTGGCTGGTTTCGGCAAGTGCTTACAAAATGAATGTGAACTCAGGTTTCCAGCATCAAGAAAACTGTACCAATGACAGGAGCTTTATTAAGGTGAGATATCAGAGTAATTGTTGTTTGTTGCCAAATTGTGACTTGGAAATAAGCTCAATCGCTAGAGGTCATCTGTTATATAAATTAAAATAAAATCCATAATTGTTATAAACATAAAATTACTAAAGAAAATGCAATTTAAAAAAATTACAAATTGCCTTTCATACATAACTTCACATTAAGCTAAACTATTGTATTTTAGAAGTAGCTTCACGAGTTTGATTCCCTCATGAGAATCAAACACTTTTTTAATGTAATGAATTGTTTAGTGTTTTGTACTTTGGATCAATTCATGTTATGTTGTAAGGTAGTTTGGGGTTTAGAATAGGTACTAAATATGCTAAAATTTAACTAGTTACAATCCATGTGAAAGGCCACAGGTGGTGGGGCATACAAGTTCTCTGAACTTTTCAAAGAAAAGCTTGGCATTAGTCTTGAGAAGGAAGATGAGATGGATTGTCTTGTGACGGGAGCAAATTTTTTGCTTAAGGTGGGATTCTAACACCACATAGTCGCATGCATTTAATATTAGCAAGTTGCTGTCTTTCATTCAAACATTAAAAAAGCTTCTTATGCATAACAGTCCCCTGCCCTTTGTCTATTTAGAACCCACTGTTTCTGATTATTCTTGAGTTTATATACGCATAAAACAAATAGCTTGCTTGCAATTCCCTCAAGCATTTGGTTTGTACATAAGATCATTTCTACTGGTCAAACACTGTAGATAAATGTTTGTGTTGATCCTTTTTCTTTTTGATAGAAGTTATAGATGCAACACGGTAGGTGCTATGTATTAGTTGCTATAGACCCGGGGAAGGATGTGCTCCTGATTTCAACATCTTAGAAAATTGAACAATGCAATCACTTGGAGATTTTTTGCATGATGTGTTGGTTGTCACCAATATTGGTAGTTCTGGAAAGTATTGAATTATGAGAAGAATAAATTTCATGCCGCATTGGACCTATGCTGACTCTATCATATATTAGAAAGTTGCGATAATATGAACCCCATCCTAAGAAAATGTATGTTGGAGGTTTGAGAATATTGCAATAGATCTTGCCCTAGGTCCCGTTTCTTGGTAGAGGGTATTGCATGTGGTATTCTTATGTTACTGTTGAAATGCACATCTACATCTTAGAAAAGAAAGAGGTTCAAAATCTCGCCTGTTTGGGTTCATTTGCAGTTGGAATTGTCATTCTATAACCGTGCCTCTCTTCCCTCTTCAGCCAAAAGAAAACTTCCCTTTTTTGTGCATGTGTATGTTCAGGGAGGGAATTTCTTATCTACCATGCCACCTTTTCCCCCCCCTTCCATGCCTTATAACAATTTTTCTGATTCCTTTTCTTGTTTGCTTCACTAATATCCTAGCTGCATGCTGATTGTTATTTTGAGTAGGCAGTCAATCAGGAAGCTTTTACATACTTGAATGGCTCGAAGGAATTTGTGCAGATTGACCATAATGATTTGTATCCATATCTACTTGTTAATATTGGATCTGGAGTTAGCATGATCAAGGTACTCATATCAGCATCAGATCCGTTTATGTGTTGTTTTGTGTATCTAAAACCTTTTCGTAGATTAACTAATAATTCAGCTTTCTTCTAATACAGGTGGATGGAGATGGAAAATTTGAGCGAGTTAGTGGAACAAGTGTTGGTGGTGGCACTTTTTGGGGTTTGGGAAAGTTATTAACAAAATGCCAGAGGTAGTGTGATTCGTTTCCTCATTTTTGGCCATTTATGAATTCCCTTGTACATAGTTTCATATTTAGTGGACACTGATGCGTTTCCTTTCTCAGTTTTGATGAGTTGCTGGAGTTGAGTCATCGGGGAGATAACAGAGCCATAGACACACTTGTTGGGGATATCTATGGTGGGATGGATTATTCAAAGGTATATCCTAGTCTTTTCTTTAATTTGTAAGTTTATTTTTTGCAAGTTCAGCTATTTTCATACATCACGTTGAAGTGCCTGTTCAGGGTCACAACAGCTTCATGCTTTCACAATGATTTTTAATCTTTATAATTTAACTGCACAGTTCTTTGGTATGATGACAGATTGGTCTCTTATCTACAACCATTGCTTCTAGCTTTGGGAAGGCAACTTCTCACAATAAAGACCTCGAAGATTATAAACCTGAGGATATTTCCCGGTCTCTTCTAAGAATGATTTCCAATAATATTGGACAGGTACCTTTCAGCAGGGCAGATCTGTTGTATGCTATAAATTGAGTAGCATGTGAAGAAGTGTGCTATAAGAGTTGCATGGTTTTTGAAATTTAACAAATTTAAAGTTCTTACATACAAAAAATTTCTCGCAAACTAATGTGGCAAATGATGTATGGTGCTAGTACTTGCCATTTAAGCGTGATCTCATAGAATGGCATCCTTGCATCAAATGCTATTTCTATCAGTAAGATTTTACTGTTTTAGCTTTTTTGTTTGTATTGTGTTACTCTTTGAACAAAATCATTTTGACAACCCTAGACCTCAATTGGTTGTTACGGATTTAGAGCTTTTCTATCCTTTTACTGAGATGGCTTGGAGAAATAAGAACCATTGGCCAAGGTTTTTGGAGCCGGAATCGTCTTGCCTTTGATATTTAATTCTCAAAGATGGTTCCTGTCCCTTATAGTGCTGTTAAGAAGGGCATAGAACACTTGAGAGCTGCAAGCTGTATCCAAAATTAAAATTTTCAAGACCTTACGTGGCACATATCAAAAACTTTGCTTGGCATAATTGATTATTTTTCTGCTTTGTGTTTTTTCCTTCTGTATCCTCTCTTTTGTTCCAAGACTTGCCATTTTTTTAGTTTGTTTGTGTTACTAAAATGCCACGCTAAATTTTATTGTCATCTATCTTGAGTAATGATCACTTAAATTAACAGAGATATCCTGGGTTATTTTCAATTACTGCACTCTTGTTATCTCATTGCCTTATTTTACTCCTCTTCTCCCAGATCTCTTACTTAAACGCACTTCGATTTGGGCTCAAGCGCATAATTTTTGGAGGATTTTTCATCCGGAGTCACTCTTATACTATGGACACAATCGCCGTTGCAGTTCACTTCTGGTAATCATCTGGGATTTTATTGTTCACATTATCAACAATGTAATGATTTTTGCGACTGTAGAGCAGTTCTCAGGTTGATCTTCATATCTTGATAATGAACACCTTCCAGCCTGTATGGTATGGGATTTGCCAGAAAGCAAGGAGAGGAAACTTGTTATCGAAATATGCTTACAGCATAAAAAAAATACAATTTTTAGTAATTGAAAGTGAAAGAAATTATCAATCATGGTAAATGACAAGTGAAATGCAATGAAACCTTACCAAAGATTCCATGCACTCAACTAGTTCAAAATTTATCTTGTTCTGATAAAACCAAAACAAGTTCATCATTGTTTGGTGATATTATCCTTCTCTTCCCAGTTCATGTTTTCTCCTTTCAGATCTCTGCGTTGAAAATACACCAATCATTTTATTTTATTTTGAATTTGGCAGGTCTAAAGGTGAGGCAAAAGCAATGTTTTTGCGGCACGAAGGATTTCTTGGAGCTCTAGGGGCGTTCATGAGCTATGAAACGCACAGCCTTGATGATTTGGTGGTTAATCAAATGATGCCGCTCCCAGTGAATGCATCCCTGGGCATGGATACAAATTATGATCCGCTGAAGGGGGATTTAAATGGGACCGAGAGCATACAATGCAGTGTCTATCGAGCTTAGATGTGGCTGTAACTTCCCTTCATGTGCTTTGGTGTGACGGAAGTTTGTTGGTGCCACCGGAAATACTACAGGCCGAGGAAGTTCACAGACACTAGTGTAACATGGTGAAAACATCCTAGGACCAATAACTTTTATGGAAATAATTTAGCATCTGTAGCATAAAAGCATCAGTGAAAACGTTAAAAGAGAGTGACAGGTCAAAGTAATGCTTGTTACTTTCCCTTATTGTTCATGTAATATGTTCTCTTTAGCCTCTGTTGTAATTTACAAAACTGAAATCTGCAACTTCATCCTTCAATAAAATCAATTCTCAGATTAATTTAACATGTGAACTTCTACCTTTTAAAAATCTCTTTTATATATATATATATATATTCAAATCTCAATTGAGTCAAATGATCCCATTAGTTAGGCCTTAGATCCGCCATTGATATTATCAATTCACGAAAATGAAAATCTCTCACAACACTTAAAAAAAAAGATAAATCATTAAAGTTTACCAATGATTAAGATTTAATATAAATTAGATAGATTTCTACTTTTTCTAAATAATCCCTTTGTATCAATCAAAATTTTTTTATGTTATCCCTAATCATTAAATAGCTGGTTTTAAATTTAATTTTCAAGTTTTATCATATTTATAAGGATCCCAAGAAAAGAAATGGTGTAAAAAAGGTATAAGAGCATATTTGTTTTTACATTTTAAAAAATATTCTTGAAAAAATTTTATTTTTTAATTTTATTTTTTTTGTAATTTCAAATTATTTTTTTTATGTGTTTTTAGATTGTCTTAATATAATGATATAAAAAATATTTTCAAAAATAGCTGTTACCATAATATTATATGAGCTCAAAGAAAATGATAAAAAAGCTACAATGATGGTAAAAAACATTGGAAAACCTATTACAGACCATAAGGACAACATTATTAACCTGAGAACTATAGAGATAGAATTGCAAAATTGATGAATCTTTGTGGGACAAAATATAAAATTTACATAAAAAATATCACTACTGTTAACATGGCTCTCTCCTGGTAGCAATATTGTAGCCATGCGCAGTTACATAGACAGGGACTTTAGAACACTGAGCAATGGCAGAAACGTACAAGACGCATGCTCTTCCATTTTGATTCCAAGATACAGCAAATCTTGTCCAATTAGCTATTTGAACCACCTTGAAATGCAATGATACATGCAATGTTAATATATCATAATTATCATACATGATAATCTAGAAAATAATTAAAAAAACATATAGAGTATTAGATTAAAAAAATGTTTGTTAGTGAAGTGCGCTGCAACTTACAAAATGTAAAATACATGTTTTTATAAAGTGCGTACCTTGTAATATATTTTTTTAAACAAACATACCCTAAATTGGTTCTTAGTGTTAATTGAATCAACTTTGAATTGAACTTTGATATAATAATCATATTATTAAAAATTTAGTTAAATCTATTAAGTTTTGTAAAGTTAAATGAATTTAACCTACCTTATTTTATTCAATTAAAAATTTAATTTTAATCATATTTTATACTGAATTTTTTAAATAAATTTATCAGACCACATCAAGTTTATATCAAGCCGAACTCAAAATACAACTATAAAAATGGCTGAAACATTGAGCATCTAAGCCGAACAAGTCTAATGTAATTAATCGACGAAGGAAAGGATAATAAACTCTTTATTGCCAAAATATAAATAATTTATATATAATTGATTATGAAGGATGACGACGACGACGACGACTCTGCTGCTAGGCCGTTAAAACTGCCATGTCCTTGCCGTCGCCTCTGCCTGCTCCCGCCCGTACTCTCTGCTCTCTGCACTCTGCACGCATCAGATTCCCCCTCTGTCACAGATTTGCTACTTCTAATAAAAAAAAAATGTAAATCCAGAAAAAGGAAATACACCTGTACTATATGACAACATAGACGTGGCAGTTTTTCATTGGTTTAAAATTATTTGAGTCACATGAATAAACCAGTAAGAAATGTACACGACTGCAATGTATCAAAATTCGAAAGAACTATATATACCAGTCTGTTACACCCAGTGTGTACTAGACTGCTAGTAGCGACAGCATGTGCTTTTTTATTTTTATTTTTTGCACAAATATTAAAGGAATCGCCACCGCCTGCATTTTCCTTTCCTATATAGGAATGCATGAAAAGAGTTGATAAGCATTGAGGCAACGGGCAGAATACTAAAATTAGAGGTAGAGATGAGAGGATTGAACAGAGCAATGGAACGGCTTAGACCCCTTGTTGACTCCAGCGCTTGGGATTACTGTGTTGTGTGGAAGTTAGGCGATGACCCTTCAAGGTACTCACTACAAATGAACAGCACATTGATGTTTATATATTAAAGTGTTTGATTGATGATTTTGTTATCTTTTTAGGTTCATTGAGTGGGTGGGTTGCTGCTGCGGTGGCGGTGGCGGTGGTGGCTACAATGTGGAAAGGGACAGAAGAGAAGACAACCAATTTGGGCGGGGTCCTCTTTGTAAGGATGTCTACTTTAAGCATCCAGTCAGAACAAAGGCTTGTGAGGCTCTTTCTCGGTACCCTTCTTCCATGCCTCTGTATTCCGGGTACTCTTCTCTTCTCTTCTCTACTCCTACATTTATTTTTATTTATGTTACTTTAGCCAAACACAATACTATCTGATTGCTAGAAACAGGATTCATGGAGAGGTGGTGATATCAGCTGAGCCAAGATGGCTATGCCATGCCACAGTCACTACTCATGACTCCAATACCCTACGTGTGAGTTTTTTCTTCAGCCTCTCGATTTCTGGTTAAAAAAAAAAAATTGTTCTGATTTCCAATAATATAGTTTTAATTCCTGGCATTTGTAAGAAACTAGCTTCTTTCTATCATATGCAAAACCACAATTTATTGATAATTTAACCATACATTTATTGCTTTAAGAACTCATAGTTGAAAGATTTGACAATGACCAGGGTGATAGTTTTGTTATTTATTAACAGCATTTTGTATAGTAACTTGAAAAACATTGCTTCAGGAAGTAGCTGGAACTCAAGTCTTGATCCCAGTAATTGGTGGACTTGTTGAGCTTTTTGCAGCAAAGCATGTAAGTCTTTTACTTGGTTTTTTGCTATAAATAATTAAATTCTGCTAATGTTATTTATGTGTGAAAATGCCATTCAATATTTTCAGATGAAAAAAGATGAGAAGATGATAGAATCTATTAGAGCTCATTGCCATGTCCCTATCAAACAAGAAGCCGTGACTGAACATAGGTATTCCAACTCGAGCTTCGACGACCACCGTCCTGATTCATTGCTTGAAGAGAATTTGCCGCCTTCCTGCCACTTGTTAAGTTTGATTCCACAGACACAGTTTCTTCTCCCATTAACGCAGCCCCGTAACAGCATTAGCTTTGAAGGATCATCTAGCGGTTCCAATCGTTCAAACGAAGCTCCATCATTTGTTTCAAATGCGAGTCAACTGCCGCAACATGGACATTTGCAATTATCAGTTGGAAAATCCATTCACGACGAGAACATTCTAAAGCAACGAGCAGGTTCTGCAGATTGCAACAAGAAAGTTCCAAAAGTTATGAGGAGGTCGGAAAGAGATGACTACAAATCTAAGAATCTTGTCACAGAAAGGAACAGGAGGACAAGGATTAAAACTGGCTTATTTGCTCTGCGTGCCTTGGTCCCCAAGATTTCCAAGGTTAACATAGTTGGATATATTTCTGCTACTGAAGAGAGCTATTCTCTGTTGTTTTTGTTGCTGTATGCTTTCTTCGAGTAATTCTGCATTTTATAAATGTTACAGATGGATAAAGCTGCAATTCTTGGAGATGCAATTGATTATGTCGGCGAGTTGCTCAAGGAGGTGAAAAACCTCCAGGATGAGATCAAGAATGCTGAAGAAGAGGAACGCAGAGCGAGCAACATTGAGCTAAAGACTTCAAAACTGGAGATCTTTCAGGAAGACCACGTGTCTTCTTCTAAGATCAACCAGGATTCTTCTGGTTTTGTAGAAAAGAAAGGGGCAGAGGTATACAGAGCTTTCTGAACCTCGTTCGGTTTTTATTGCAAATCCTAAGATCATTATTTACTGAGATTTTTGGACAAAACAAGCGGAGCCATTTAAGTTTAACAGGCTTCATGAGACAATCAATTTCTTAACTGACCTTTTCCCAGGTGCAATTAGAAGTGGACCAGATTAGCAAAAGACAGTTCCTGCTAAAGTTCCTTTGTGAACAGAGGCAAGGAGGTTTCGGGAGGTTGATGGAAACTATCCATTCTTTGGGGCTTCAAATCCTTGATGCCAATATTACAACATTTAATGGCAATGTTCTGAACATTCTCAAGGTCGAGGTAAGATATCAACACTGAATCCTGATATTCAGCTGGAATCAAAATTCAGACCTGGGTTCCACATAAATTCAGCTACACAAGCTTGTTTTCCACATAAATTCACCAAAAATACAAGAATTCGCAAAAATATTTTCAAGTGCAAAAACTTTTATGACAAGATGAATTTCAGCTGTTCTCTGCTACAAGCACCATTTCTCTTTTTCTGCTTTATTTAGTTTCATAATTGTAAATAATTATACTAACTTGCATCTACTCCTGCAAGGCGGATAAGGACATTCATCCAAAGACATTGAAGAAGTCATTGATCGAGCTAACAGGGAACCTAATTCAGACATTTGGTAGTCAAATTTAGGAGAACCAGGGAGTTCCTTCTTCTTTCAGATTTTGAAGAGTTTTAAAGTGGGAAAGTTGGCGGCTTCTCCATCCAGCCAGGGCTGTCATATTGATATACTAAAAAAAACAATGAGGTTTAAACGTTTGTTTAGCATCAATATTAGCTATCTGTCGGACACATTATTATCTTTACCTTCATTGGAACTTCTTTTGTACATATATTTTCATCAACCAGGACCTTGTACAGAAGCAAGATTAGGGAAGCCATTCTGGAAATACTTTTTACAGATTCTCACCCCCTGAAACCAAGAAATCGATCCTTTTATATCCTCAATTTCAGCCTTTTCATGTAATTGTAACCATGCCCTGCATGATTCTCACATTATGTTGTGAAACTATGTGTGACTAAATCTAAACACCAGCCCACAATAAAAAGAAATACCAGACAAGCAAAAAGTCTACAAGAGAAAAGGGTAGCTTAGGTTAGAATACGTTCAAATTTACATCATAAGCGAAAGTTTCTTGCAAATATATATGCAATGCAACAAAACTTTTTTCCATCTCGTTCTAGTATCAGTCAGACAGGGGTGCTCATTTGAGTATCACCCCATTAGTGAATACAAAAGCTTCGAGGAAGATGAGCTTTACAAGCTGTCCTTGAAAGTTCACTGCACCTCTGAGGTAGGAAAACATTGCAGTCAGATTTCACAGGAGAAGGAAAAAAAACTCAACGCTAATTAAGTCTGTCGAAATGAACTGCAAGTTCTTTGAGATATAAACCTTCTGTGGTGCTAAACAAAGATTATCTTAAGAAGATCTACTGTTTGGCCATGTCACATTTATCTAAACCGGCGGCCAACATAACTGCCAGTTCGATTCATGGCTCGAGTTTCTGAGTCGCTACTTGTGTAATCGCCTGAAGTTGGTTGTTCCCGGGATGTGTCTCTAGCAGAGTAATCTCCACTGCAAGTGTCAAATTCTGAGCTTCCATTACTGACAAGAGCCATCCTCCGGAAATTACTAATCTCTTGATTGTACTGGCCTGAATCATATGCAGTGCTCTGACCAAATTTCACACCATTACTGAGATCCGACAATTCACCTCCACTATCTAACGCTCTCACCACCTAAAAGAGTGTTCCAAGAAATTTAACAATCAAACAGGAATTGTGCTCATTTTTGTTCTCCATCTAGAAAGAATATTCCTGACAAGATTAGATATAAGAAAAAACAATTTGACAAGAGGCATATTCATCATCACCTGCATCATGCGCGGTCGCTTTGGAGCCAAATGGCGAACACAAGCAGCGGCTGTCTCAACCATTCTGAACAATTCACTCTCCACGTAATGCTTTTCAAGTCGTGTATCAACCAGCTCACCAAGTTCACCGGTTTCAAGGGCTTGAATTAGGAGTGGGCGAGCCTGCCACAATCATAAAAAAAAATATACATATATTTGTTCAATGGATATGTAGATTGCAGGGAAGAAAATTTGGATATGCAAGTCGTCTAGCTCAAGGCATAGCTAAATGGATATGAACAAGATAAAGTCGGCTTGTTTACAGGCAAACCATTTAGATGGGGAAAGAAATTTAAGTGCTTGTGTTAAAAAAATTTGCTAGATTTATGAACCATATCATATTATAGCCAGATGATGGTTGGATATATAATCCATTTCGTTTGCTTCAATGCGAATTCATACCCATTCAACCAAGCTTTCATCCCCCAGAGGCTGACTTGCATCAACTGATTTGCGCCCGGTTATCAGTTCTAGAAGCACAACTCCAAATGAAAATACATCAGACCTATCTGTTAACTTTCCACTTGACGCATACTCAGGTGCCAAGTACCTGAAAACCAAATTGCGTCATAATATAGGGTTATGATTAAACCATTACTGTAGATTTTGTTTTGGAAGAAGGTGATAGATTGGATGGCAAAACTTAGATGATTTTTTTCTATTTCTTTGGAACATTTATAATTGGGAATCTCACTTCACTACTACGATCCACATTCCAGGATATATTTTGTTCATTGAGGGTGTTGAGGGTTTAGTTATTTACACCAAATCGAGAAGATGAAGGACAGGTAAGGAAGGTAAACACGTGAACAGAGGACATGGAATCTGAAAGGAGATTACATATTGCCGTAAACATACCCAAATGTCCCCATTACTCGAGTTGACACATGGGTCTGAGTAGTGTCATTTAGTCTGGCAAGCCCAAAGTCTGCAACCTGCACATAAGAAATAGCTCGCAAATAACAATGCAGAGCTAACAGAGAAACCATATTTTGAAGGGAATCCAACATAGAAAGTCGTAGGCTTGCCTGCGCTTCGAAAGCATCGTCCAACAGAATGTTCGCCGACTTAATGTCTCTGTGAATAATTTTCGGATGACCTAACATTAGATCACAGAAAACTTAATTAACCTTCTTTTTTAAGAATTTCACTATCAGTATATTCTAGTTACTTTTAGAACATGATCTAGATGCAGGTTGAGCAACAAGATGAAAACAAGTTTTTGAGTAAAAATGCGAGGAATAGTACACCACGCAACCTATGTTAATTAAGGAGGAGAAGGACAGGATACGTACAATCTTCATGTAAATATGCCAAGCCCTTTGCAGATCCTATGGCAATTTTGAGTCTTTTAGGCCAATCCAACACAGGCAATTCTTTTCCTGGTTGCACAAATCAGGGACATAACCAATCACATAGCATAGGTTATAGTAAGTAGCACTGGAAAAGGATACTTAAAATCAATATTTATAAAATGGAAAAGAAAAATCACCTTACCATGCAAATGATGCTCAAGAGTCTTATTTGGAACAAATTCGTAGATGAGCAAGCGCTGATTGTCAGAGATGCAATATCCCACCAAAGAGACTAAATGTCGATGATGGACACGACTGATAATTTCAACTTCAGCCTTAAATTCCCGATCACCCTGTCCACTACCGACCTTTAGTTGTTTGACAGCCACTACCTTCCCATCTGCCATGAACCCCTTGTAAACACATCCAAACCCACCCTCACCGATAATATTTTGACGAGCAAATCCATTTGTTATTTCCATCAGCTCATGGTAGCTGAAAAAGGTCTTTACCGGTGCCAATGACATCTGAATCAGGCCCCCTCCATTGTAACATTATACCCTCTTTGACTTCCGTGGCTTTCGGAGGGTGCAGATTGCAAATGATAAGGGGGACTTCCAGGTCCAGTGAGACGCACAGATTGTTGTTGCTGTCCGTAATGATATTCATCTTCAAAAGGAATTTTTTTTAAAAAAAATGAATCACAATAAGATACTAATTAAGCAATGAGGAGCGTCACAATAGGCACAGTACTTTACCTGTGTTCAAAGTAAGACTTTTGGGCGGCATGTAATGGCCAGAAGCATTGGCCACCCGTTTTTTTCTGCTCTTCACAACTAAAAAGATTGCCGCAATTAGTGTTAGAAGAAACAAACCTGTGACTGCAGCCCCAACAGCCGCAGCTATGATTGTCTTGCCTCCAGCTTCGTTACTTTCATTTCCTGGTGCTGGTGGAGTCCTGGGCACATTGTGATTTGTTGCATCAGTAGAAGTCGATGATGGGTGGCCCGATGGTGAGGCTCCTGGAACGGGAGGACTATGAAATCTAGAGTCTGTTGGAACGCGCCCGGAATTTGACGGATTGCTATTTGAATCCAGTGTCTTGGGTGACGCATTTGAAATGGGGGGAGACAAAGAGGGTTTGAATTCTGCCGGGGGAGGAGGAGATTGTTGTACATCTCCAGAGAGAGGCGGCGGGACAAATTTACCAGCAGGGGGAGGTGATGCAGCAGGCGGAGGAGGGGATGGAACGGATGAAGATGATGACTCTTTCTTGGCAGGGGTAGGAGGAGGATTAGGAGATGGAGGTGGTGAGTTTGGTGGCGGAGATATTTTAAGTGGTGGTGACGAATTTGATTTAGTTGAATTTGAGACTAGTGGTGGGCTGGGAGGTGGAGAATGGTTGGGCTTGGGAGGTGGTGGTGGTGGTGAAGGAGGAGGAGGAGGAGGAGATTTCGAAGTGGGTGGGGGTGAAGATGGTTCTGGAGTTTGTGGGGAATCAACATTAGTAGAGTTAGGCGGTGGTGTAGCTGTGTCATCAACGAGTGCCGCTGATTCTTCACCATCAGTAGCTGAAGGTGAAGGGCCTGAACTGAGGGTGGAATTTGTGTCATCTTGCAAAGGAAAAGACTCGTTCGATGAAGAACCCGGCGGCGGATTCCCCACCGAATTCGACATTATCCTTATGATTATATATAGCTTTAATTATTTTCTCCCCCCTTTTCCTCACAGATTGTCGGGTTTCTCTCAAATCGTATGGGTTTTCACAAAATATTTATGAGATTTTATAATGGTAATTAAACAAGATCCTTCTTCTTATTTCCCCTTGTGCGTGCATGCATACATGCATGCGAAGAGATCGATGAAGCAAGCCCAAACTATTCTCAATTTGCTAATCATATGATATAATGCATCTAATTTCCTTCAAATTAAGAAATCATTGAAAATGTGCTTCCTAAGGACCTTCAGAGAAGAAATCTATCTATCTATCTATATATCCCTAAACCCAAGAAGCGAAAGGAAGAGGGACAAAAAAAACAAAGAAAGCAGAACCTGGTATTGAATGAAGTGCAGGGAATGTGAGAAAATTTCTGCTGATTACGGACATTAGCTTGCAGAAAGCATCGATCCCGAGGAAAAGCGTAAAGGATGCCCTCTCCTCTTCTTCTTCTCCTCTCATCCCCTCTTCTTCCCTCTCTGTCTCAAAAACTTTGAAGTTTAACAACCTTTCCTTCAAATTCTCTTGCCTTTTTAAGACAGATTATTTTTATTTATTGTTCTTGTCTTATCGTTCGTTGATACTTCTCTCTCTCCTCTTCCAGGGACCTGTGGCCCGATTTCCGTTATTCCTAACCACACTTTTCTGTTTTTTATTTCTCCTTTTCTCTCTCTTTTTAAATCGTACACACACACACATATATAAAAAATACACATCTCTTTCCTTGAGTTCCGGGTTACCGCGCAACTAATTAAGTTGGGTTGGCCCATATGATAAAGAGATAATAGCGGCCTGATGGCAAAATCCCCCGAAAGCCCAAGTTCTCTTTTTCCTGTCCTTCACCCCGCATGTTTTAAAGGACGTTTATAAATATAGCATTGGGTTAATTTTTAAAATATTTTTTATATAAAAATATATTAAAATAATATATTTTTTATATATTTTAAAATTCATTTTTAATACTATCACATAAAAAAATTTAAAAAATATTAAAAAAAAAATTAAAATTAAGAATTTTTTTTATATAAAAAGCATGTTGAATTATAATTCTAAACATGTATTTAATATTGGGTAATTACAATCATGGAGGAATAGTAAATAATTTGATTATGAGATTAATTTCATCTTACTTCCCTTAAATATATCACTTCTATTCTTTCTTTTCTTTGTAACTTGTTCTTTAATAATTATCTTTTTTGATATTTAATTCATTCCAAAATAAATTAAATGAAAAAGGTAAGGCATGGTTTCTTTTAATATGATGCCTCACTTAAATGCATTGTAAGCTATTATAGTGCACGTGTATCAGCCCCTGTTTTTTTCCATAAAAAGCCAAGAGAGAAGGTTTGTGTTACTTCGAATGTTGTCTAGGTAGGGCAATGATTAAGTAATCATGTAAGTTTATGTTTTTTTATATTATTATTTACGTGGGTGTCCCGGGCCAGCTTTGCATGCACCACGACTAATCCCATGGTTTAACTGAACATCTTGCAAACTCAGTGAGCATGTAAGACACTGCGGGGTGTGACAGTCGTGCACAGTGAGATTTGAATCCAGGTGCAAAGGAAGGGAACAAACCCCTTCATTAGGATGCTACCGCTAAGCCAAGACCTCAAGTGCAATTTTATGTTTTGATTGACCAACAAGGCTACCTATTCATTTATATATAATAAATTTGTGAAGAAATCAAATGTACAACTAGAAAAAATTATAGGGATTTAGTAATTGGTATTAGAGGTGAGCATTTTTTGTTCGGTTCGGTCCCCTTTTTACCTAAAAAACCACACCAAACTTTTTCTTAAAAAAATAATCAAAACCAAAATCGGTTCAAACGAACCAATTTCGGTTCAATTCGATTCAGTTGATTGAAAGGAAAAACTGGAAAAAACCAATTTCATCTTATCCAAGCATATCAAAGCAGGTTTTTTTCTGAAAATTGAAAATAAAGAAGCCAGAGAAGACAAGTATCAGATGAAGATTTAGAAAAAATAAATTCCTCATTTCTCACAACAACCATGATAGTAGTCGCAATATACATGGAAAACCAACAATCGTCGTAAATAAATATGGGAAATGAATATATAATAGATCTACAATAAATCAGCAGAAGCAAAAGTTAAAGTTTCTTTGTACAATCTGATAAGTCTCCCTCTTGGTTAAAAGAGATCTCAGAGATGATAATATTTTGTGTGGCCATGAGTGATTTGTCAGCTAGGCAGCACCTCTGCAGATGCCAGTGATGAAGATTGAATTTGAAGGGGGGGGCTCCAGGGCCTACTGTTTGGATGTTTAAATCCACTAAAGAGATGAGAAAGGAACATAAACTCTAGGCCATGACTAAGATGCCATAATTGGTCCATAAAGGGACAATAACTTTTGGTTTGTCATAAAGATTGAGAGATGAGAGATGAAGAGGGGGGCTCAAAGTACCGCTTTTGGTTTGTTTAATTCCATTGGGCTCTCCTTTTTTACTCTTTAGCAGTCGGCTGTGAAGGGGGGCGGCTAAGGTTTGCTAGGGTTAAGAGAAAAACCTAAAAAAGTAGATTGGAAGAAAGGTATTTTATAGTACCACCGGGGGTCTGGGTTTTTTTATTTATATTTGAACCGGTTCAATTCGGTTTATTTGGTTCACCCTTTTAAAAACCAAAAACCGAACCGAACCGAATTGTTTTTTAATTTTTCTAAATCAATTTTTTTTCAACGATTCAGTTTTTTTTTTTGTTATTTTGCTTCCAGTTTTCTCGGTTTAATTGATTTTTGGTTTTTTTTCTCACCCCTAATTGGTACACCATTGGGGGAAACAATAGATATAGATTTTGTTTTGTGGAGAGTGTTAGTTGAAGTAGAAAGGCATGAAACATGGGGTGGAAAAAACTTTATTACCTTTAAAGTTACAAGATTTTGATGTAATTTTTTAGATGGACTGGTTGAGTATCCACTGAGCTTGAATAGACTATTTTGCTAAATTTATAACCTTACGAGCCTTAAATGGAGTGTGGGTAGTTTCTAGAGAATAAATGAATGTAGTATTGAATGCGCTGCTTAATCTTAGTCATGACAACATAAAAAATGTTAAAGAAAGGATGTGCAACCTATGTCTTAGATTCAGGGAAAGGAGAATTAGAATTGAAAGATATTCCTATAGTGAAGGAATTCCCAAACATATTCCTATAAGAATTACCAGGTTGCCATCCGAGAGGGAAGTAGAAGTATCTATAAAGCATCATATCCCTAGAATGTCTCTTATTTGCGGCAAGCTCCTTATAGGATGGCACTAGCAGAAATTAGCATAGCTGAAGATACAACTACAAGATTTATTAGAGAAAGGATTTATAAGGCCTAGTAATTCTTTGTGGGGGAGCTCTCGTGCTGTTTATGAAGAAGAAAGAAGGATGGGACCCTTCAACTTTGCAATTGATTATAGAAAAATTGAATAAGGTAACCGTGAAACATTATATACCTATTATCACAGATAGATGATTTGTTTGATTAACTGAAGGGAGTCCGGTTGTTTTTGAAAATAAACTTAAAATCCAGGTATTACAAGTTGAGAGATAAAAAAGCAGGATGTCCCAAAGACTAGTTTTTAGGGAACCTGATATGAGCACTATGAATTCTTAGTAATTGCGATTTGGGTTAAATAATTCTCTAGCAAGATGTTTTATAAACTTGATGAACTGAATTTTCTGGCCCTGTTTAGATAAATATGTGGTGGTGCTCATAGATGGTATTTTGGTCTATTCTAGCTCTACTCTAAAACACGAACAATACTTAAGAAATGCACTACAAACTTTAAGAGATCACTGATTGAATGTAAAACTGAGTAAATATGAGTTTTGGCTAAAAGATATGATCTTTTTAGGACATATCATTTTAGCAAAAGGTACTTGGGTGGATCCAATAAAAGTGGAGGTTGTACTGAGTTGGGAAAGACCCTCGAATATGACTGAAATTTGGAGTGTTTTTTTGGTTGGTTAGGTTTTATCAAAGATTTATAGAATAATTCTCCGCTATTGCAACTTCTTTGACATTATTAGCTCAAAAGGAGGTGAAGTTTGAATGATCTAAAGAAAGGTGAACAAAGTTTACAAATAATTGTGAAGAAGAAAACTTACTACAACTCTTATTTTAACACTTTCCATCTGGAATGGGAAGATTTGTAGTGTATAGTGATGTTTCAAAGAAGATATTGAGATATTTTTTTAATGTAACATGGACAAGTCATTGCTTATGCATCAAGACAACTGAAACCACATGAGTCTAAGTATCCAATCCACAAGAAATTAGCAGTTGTGGTATTTGCTTTAAAAGTGTGGAGACATTACTTGTACGAGTTGCAAGTTCAGATTTTTACTGACTATCGGAGTTTAAAGTATCTTATATCATAAAAAGAATTAAAAATAAGGCAAACGAGATGGATAAAGATTATCAAAGATTACAAATGTGTAATAGACGATCACCATGAAAAAGCAAATGTGGTAGTGAATGCTTTGAGCATAAATAATCAAGTAATAGTAGAAATTTCCAAAATAAAATGCAAGAGGGAGATAATGGAGTTAAAAAGGTTGGGTACTCAAATGGTAGTGGCACCAAAAGGATCATTATTAACACAGTTAAAGATACAACTAATATATCAAGAAAGGATATTGAAGGCTTGGCAGAAGGATTCAATAGTAAAAAGGTTAAGAAACAAGATAAAGATAAGCATTAAAACACCCTTTTAAATCTAAGAAGATGGACTAGTAATGATGGAGAAACATGTGTATTTGCTTAAAGATAATGTCCCTAAGAATGAGATTTTGGCAGAAGCACATGAATCTATGTTCTTATCCACCTTGGCAGTACTAAAATGTATCGGTACTTAAGAAAGTTTTATTTGTGGCCAAACATGAAGAAAGTGCAGATTTTGTAGCAAAATATAGTGTATGTCAACAAGTAAAAATTTAACACCAAAAACCTGCAAGGCCACTACAATCATTATTAATACCTCAATAGAAATGAGAGGATATTGCAATGGATTTTGTTATAAGATTACCCTGAGGGGAAAAAAAGGAAATGATGTTATCTGGGTAATAGTTGATAGACTAACCAAGTTAGCCTTGTTCTTACCCATAAAGATGATGAATATAATGGATAAATTGAAACGTTATATGTGAATGAAGTGGTACAATTATATAGGGTGTTAATGATCATTTTTTAGATCGAGACCTCAAGTTTACTTCACAAGTTTGGCCTAGTATCCAGCATTTCCTAGGAACCAGTTTAAGCTTGAGTACCGCTTTCCATCCACAGATGGATGGACAACTAAAAATAATAATCCAGACACTTAAAGATGTATTGAGAGCATATGTATTGGAATTTAGTGAAAATTAGAAAGATTATTTACCGCTAGTAAAATTCACATATAATAATATTTACCATACCACAGTGGGGATGGCCCCTTATGAGGCTTTGTATGGAATAAAATGTAGGACACCCATATGTTGGGAAGAATTTGGTGATAAAAGGATGATTGAGCCTAAGTTAGTACAAGTTACTTTCAAGAAAGTAAGAATTATAAGGGACATAATGAAAGCAGTGCAATACCGATAAAAAGTGATGCTGATAATCAGTGGAGACCTTTTGAATTTTAAAAAAGAGATATGGTTTTTTTAAAAGGTTGCTCTATGGAAACATATGTTAAGAATTGGGATGATAGAAAAGTTGGCACCAAGATATTTAGGGTCCTTTGAGATGATTAAAAAGATTGGGCATGTGGCCTATAAATTAGCCCTGCCTACTCACCTAGCCAATAGATATGATTTATTCCATATCTCACTCCTCATAAAAAAGAAGTGGATTTTTCAAGATTGATGTCGCAAGTATTCATAATCCAATTCTGGTTTATTCCCAAAAATTAATTTTTTTTTCAAAAATAAAAATAAAAAAGTAAAAATAAAGGCTAGCAATGTGGAGAAAGTAAATCGGGGAATCAAGCTGCAATTTTGAAGGAAATTCAAGGCCTAATTGTACCTTATTATGCCCAAAAATGAAGAAAAAAATGCAAATTCAAGGTCAAATTAAATGATTATTGGACGAATTTGCATAAAAATTAAGTCCAATGACATAATTAAATTTTTAATGGGCCAATTTGATTTAATCATTGGCCAAATTAAATTTTAATTATGTTTAAGAATTAATTTGGGTCCAATTGAAGGATTTAATTAAGTGCAAGGACTTAATTATACTTTAAACGGGTTAAATTAATTTTAATTGAGGCTTAACTGGTGAAAAATTAAGTTTGCAAGCTTAATTTGGGCTTAATTGAGAAAATTGGAATTTTAAGAGACAAAATTTAATTTTTACCAAGATAATTGATTGAAATTAAGGGTTTAATCGCATTAAATAAAAAAAGGTTTAGGGTCAATTAGGGTTCAATTGAAAGCAATTGAAAGACAAAGGACTGAAATGAACTTTGGCCAAAAACATATTTTATCACTGTTTATTATCTTCTCTTTTATTTCTCAGAAAAAGCTAGTCCAGTTGACTACTTTGCAACTGCATTTAATGTACATAGTATGCACCAAATTTGACAAATCTTATACGAAAATGATCCTTTGCACTTTTTCTGCAACACCACATGATCATTTCAGGCTAAATGACAATATATTAGCACTTGTGACAGCCTAAAAAGGCCTACTCAGTCAGTTTTTGTTTGCGAATTTGCAACTTATAATACCTACTTTGAGCCAATGATTGAGATCTTTTCCAACTGAATCAAAGGCTGAAATTTTTCCTCAATGTAGACAATATTGCCCTCTTCCACCGCCTATAAATAGAGGTGGATTTTATGGCCTTAGAGAGAAGAAAATCGTGTCCAAAGTCAACCAAAAAACTAGTTTTTCTTCCAGTTTCTGCACATTTCTTCTTTCTTTCTCTCTCCACCGTGGCCTTCAGCCGCCACCACCCTCATCACCGGTCTTCCCACCATCATCTCCACCACAGGTAGCCAACGCAACCATTAGCTGACCACCAAGAGCCACCATCGATTTCTCTCTCCTCGCTGCGGCCCCTCTCGCGTGTTTTTTCTTCTTCTTCTTTCTTCCTCCACCACAGGAAACCGACACCATCAAGATCTCTTCCTCTAGCTCCACCTTGAGTAAACAGAACCACCACGTGTTTCCAAGACCACCGGCCAGCCACCACTGCATCTGTAATAAGCCACCATGAGCATCTCTCTCCCTTTTGCAGATTTCTTCCTCTTCCAGTTGTAGCCGCTCTAGCCAACTCAGGCAGCTAACTCAGGCAGCTAACTCCACAGCCGGCTTCAGGTCATCCTCCCCCGCCAGCCAGCCATCACTGCCACGCCAGGTGGTCTGCTACCCTTCTTCTTCTTCTTCTTCTTCCTCCTTTCCTATCATTCACTGTTCACTGTATGAATAGTAGGCGTGAAATATAATTCACATCCTATTGTTCATGCAGGACGTGAATTTTATGTGTGTGTGTGTGTGTGTATTATAATATTTAAAAAAATAAAAAAATTCCAAAATCACTTTTTAAAATGTGATTTTCTCGCATATTTTTCTACCAATTTTGTATATTATCGGGTTGTATGTTTACAGTGTAAAATTCAAATTCGGTATTAAAATACTGATTTTCTCCAAAAATATTTTCTCAAAAAAATAATTTCAAAAACATTTTTAAAAAATATATATATTTTGTTGCATGCGGCTAAATCCTAAAATTTTTCCAAGCATATTTTTTTTCATAAAAAAAAAAATTGCATCATTTTCATATTTAAAAATAAAAGGATATCGTAACCAGTTTATGATTATCCATTAGGATTTGACCAACATGTCAAAAATCTTTTTCCAATTTTTTTTTTAGGATCCAGATGTAGATTTTAATATTTGTGGGTTGTAAAATTACATGATAAAGTACACTCTCAGCTATTAAAGATATAAGGTGAAGAAATGCGATGCTAAAATTCAAATTTTAGAACGGTTAGGATTTAACCCAATAAGGTAGAGACTTTCTCAGGAAGAGAGATCTGTCTTGAGCCTTAGAAAAGACCAATAGAAACCCAACTCAGAAAAAAATAATAATCAAACAACAATGCAGCTTACCTTATGTAGGGTGCACTGGAGATGATGCGTCTTCCCCTTGCACAACCAGTCCCTTACTCAAACTCTTGTAAACCATAGGTTCCTAGTGAACATAATACTAGGTGGCGACTCCTGAACCTTAATCATAATTTTATGATTAAACCCTTTCCAAACGCAACACCTCACACCAGAGGCACAACAGTAGCCTCCGCCATCGCCAGACAACGTTGCGTGGCTCGCGCCCCGCGACACAAGTCCTTTTAGAAATAGAGAAAGATTTAACATTAAAGGTAAAGCTAGTATGGATTCTGGATCGGAGGGAGAAGGAGCTTAGAAATAAAAGAATCCCTATGGTGAAAATATTGTGGGAAAGCTCTTAAATGGAGAAAGTGACATTGGGGGAGAGAGTCTGAAATAAGAAACAAATACCTTGAACTATTTTTAGAATCAAGTATGTAATATGAATTTTGAGGATGAAAATATTTTTTTAGAGTAGAATGTAAACCTTGGTCAAACTTTAATTAGATAAGTGAATTATTAAAATTATTAGTCAAAACAAAGACCAAAAAAAAAGACAAATGAATAAACAAAAATAATAATTAGAAAGTGGTGAAATTGATTAATATTAATTGATAATAAAAAGGGGTTGAATCAAATATGAGATAAAAAAAAAATGGGGTTGAAAAAAAGAATTTAGAGAACTTAATGGACTATTATAAATAATAAAAATAAAAAGGGGTATAAATACATGCCAGTTGGGAGGTGAAGAAATTGAGAGGGTTTGTATGTTTTTTTTTTCACCTCAAATTTACACCAAATTAAATATTAAACATAAGAGAGTTAGAGATTAAAAGGGGGTTTCAAAGGAAATTGGCTTAGGAATCAAGAAAATCTTTTAAGGAAATTCAGGTTGTTTTTGCCAGTTTTGGGGGAGGTAAGAAGAGAGGAAAAAGTTTGGTTCCATCTTCATTTTTCTTTGTGAATAAGTCGTATGATGCTTGAATAATACATTTCGTGCATCCTTAATAATACATTGATGATTTTTTCATGAAAAAAGCAATATACTTGAAATTATGTTGAATGTTTGAATGTCTAAGTTAGTGTTTTGTGAAGGCTTAATGTAAATATACATGAAAAAAAAGTAATGGTTAATGAATAATTGAAGAAATTATTGAATGTGATATTTTAAACTATGAAAACTTATAGGTAAAATGTTATGATTATTTGAATTTGATTTGAATAATTATGAGGGTAAATGTGTTAATTAGAATAGAAAGGATAATTGGATAAGGATTTCATTAGATAAACTTGAATGGATTCCTTATTTTGGCTAAAATCATAACCGGCCATGAAGAGGGGTTAAGGTTAAGTGAAGAAATTGTTTGAGCTATGATATAATTGTGTGGAAAATAGATTATTTAGATAATGTAATTTGGTGAAGAGAATAAAAAGGATAAAATAGAGGAAAGAGTGATAAAGGGGGAAATTTCATAAAAAAAAAAAAATGAATGAATGAATGATATATGATTCTAAAATAAAATTGATTTAATGACATAATAAAGGTTGTTGGAGGGTTGCAAATGGTGGGAACTGTGGTGCGACAGGAAGACGCAAGTAGGTGAAAAATTTATCTTAATTGGATTAATCATATGTTTTTTTGTCAAAAATTAAGATGGGTAATTATATGGATATTTATTTTTAGGTAGATAATTAAGATTGTGATAAGAAAGGAATCAATGAATGGGAAACCTAAGTGGATTTAGAAAAATTCAAGAATATATACTTAATTTTATGGGTATTCAAAAGTGAATACGAATTAATTGGCTTTCAAATTGGGAATGCCAAAATTAAAAATATTTATGATATTTATTTTATGGATATTCAAAAGTGAATACCAAATTAATTAGCTTCCTAACTGGAAATGTCAAAATTAGAATTATATGAGAATGAATATTTAATTTTATGGGTATTCAAAAATGAATACCAAATTAGTTGGCTTTCAAATTGGAAATACTGAAATTAGAAATATCTGAGAATAAATATTTCATTTTATAAGTATTTGAAAGTGAATACCAGATTGATTGACTTCTAAATTGGAAATGTCAAAATTAAAAATATTCGAGAATGGATAATTGATTTAATTAGTATTCGAAAGAAAATACGGAATTGATTGGCCTCCAAATTAGGTCTGTCAAATTAAAAAATATTCGAGAATAGTTATCGAATTTTATTGGTGATAAAAAGGAAAATAATAATACTAGGTGGATTGAGTTTTTGCTAAGTTTGGGAATGTTAATATATGAAACATGTATATGTGTGGATGTGTAATATTATTATTAAATAAAGTAAATAAACTGTGAATAAATATAATTTTGTACTAATGAATATGAAAATATTTAAATTCCTAGGTTTCTTTTAGCTTCGCCATGATTAATGTTCAACTATGCATGAATTCTCTTTTGTATGCATTTTGCTATAAGTATTTTGTGTAGTAATTATGTATGGAGAGGATTAAGTCATTTAATCTAGATTAATATTTTGTAAACAATGCTTAAATGAATATGGTGTGTAATTAAAAGTAGATTTTTAATTGGCTAAGTAATAGTTAGTTAAATGCTTATTTATTCGGATTCAAGGAATATACTTATGTAATGCTATTTGTTTTTCTATGTTATTAACAAGTTAGGTGTATTAGGTTTGTTTAGTCTCGTTATTATATTCATTCTTTTATTATTGTGCATTATGACATCAAAGGGGTGATAGATGTTGACTTGAATAGACTTGGAGCTATTGAACTAGATAAACATGAGATTTTGTTTACCAACTTGGAATTTAAATGGGGATGTTACAATGAAATTGAAAAAAAGAGTTTTAATTATACAAAAGAATTTTAAAAAATATTAATTAAAAGAATGAAAATTAAAATAAAAATAAAAAATAAATTTTATATTTAATTGAAGGGTGAGATTGAAAATAAAATCAATTTTGTAAAAGAAGCCAAAAATATATATAAAAAATGAGGCTCAAAATTAACATAAAAATAAAAACAATGTTGTAATTAAAGGGCAGAATTGAAAAAAATATTAACTTTTACAAAAGGGTCAAGAAAAGAAAATAGAAATCAAAACAATGAAGACCATATTAAAAAATATAATACCATCAATTTGAATTGAATGATAAAATTAAAAAACCAATAAAACTTTTACAAAATGCCCAAGGTAAAAAAATTAGAAACCCAAAGAATAAGGACCAAATTGAAAAATATAATATTTTGTTAATTGGGATTCAAGGATGAAATTGAGAACAATAAAATTTCTACAAAATAACCAATATAAAAATTGAGAAAAGAATGAGAACTAAAGTTGAAATATCAATAACCAAAAAGGTCAAGCTGTAATTTACATGAGAGGAGAGAGAGAAGAAGAGGGAAAAAAAAACGAAGGTCCATCAACAACAAACTAGACCATCACGAAAGACATGTGTCGTATCGAAGGGAAGAAGACACTACGACGCTTCCAAAGATATGGTGATGATTCCAAAGACACAGTGAAAAGGCATTTTTGAATGAAGGGAGACACCGCACGCATTGCCAAAAGGTTTTGGGTGCCTCTCACCCACCTTCAGGTATGCAACACGCATACGTCCTTTTTAAAAAAAAAAAAATATTTAGCTAAATACAAAAGTTCCTCTAAGATGACTTTCTAATTTAAAAAAAAAAAAAAAAAACACCCCTTGACCTTAGGATAATTTTTTTTATCTTTAATATATTTTCAAAAGTTTTACTATGCATTTTAATTGTTTATTATATTTGGTCATATACCAAACTTTCCCTCAACTTAAATTGTAATAATGAAAAATCCATTGTGAAAATATAAAAATACTCATTGACATCAAGTTTAATTTTTTTTGCTTACAAAGATATTCTAGTTATTTTACTATGTAATTAAGATGAGAAAATATTTATTTGTTTCTTATCAATTTAGAAATAACAAATAAACCTTATAAAAAAAAAATTTAATGCTCTTAAAAGCCACTGCAAAGCTTTTTAGATGTGGAGGTAAATATACCATTACATTGTTCAAGTGAAAAAAATCAATAGATATGGATGTGGAGCTATAATGGTTTTTTTTTCTTTTCATATCTAATTTAAGACCGTTAAATGTGTTCTCCGTTTTATGGATGTTTTTAAGATATTGCGTTAAAAAAAAAATTAAAAATTTAATTTGAACTGGGGTTGTTTAATAAAGAAATTGAAATTCATACGTAAATAAATTATTGATGAAAATTTACTTTTTAAACATCCCCCACAATCCGAACTGAGGCAATCTTTCCAATGGATAAGTTTATGTATATTTAAGATAGTATTTGAAAATATAATAATAGTTTTTTAAAAAATATTTTAAAAAAAAAATATTAAAAAAAATATTTTTTATTTAAAAAAAAAATATTTTTGAGATTAGCATATTAAGACAATGCAAAAACATTAAAAAAATAATTTAAAATAACAAAAAATTCAATTTTTAATAAAAAAAACAAGTTGAAATTCAAACCCAAATACCCTCTAAATTTCTTATCCAATAAATATAATAAGTAGAATATAAATATTAAAAAATCAAACCCCCATGTATCTATTATCATTACTAGTATCATTCATTTTCCCTCGTGAGAATCGGTCACAAAAATCCCTTACCTTATCTCTTCAAATTCCACGACGCTCTGCATCTTGCCTCTTATAAGAAACCAGAAGTTGATATATATTATATATATATATATATATATATATAAGATAATAAAGTTTTTGGATTTATTAGCAGAAGATAATAAAGCGTTCATGTTGGATGTGAAAGCCTAAAAAGAATCCTTGAAACACTCAAAACTTCCATTTATAACAACTTTCCATTTTATCGTCTTTTGGATATTCCATTGGTAAATTTAATTTATCCACTTAATGTTATTTATTTATTTCTTTCTTATATTGTCAAAAAATCTCTAAACATGAACAAAAAAATTGCAATAATGGACGAGAAAAACCTAAAGTAGCAGTCTCTCTCTATAGATGGAGCAGCTAGATAGGCGAGCTGGTTGTGTGAACTCTGTGACCAGTTGTTAATTCTCACACACAAAGCAGCGGAAGAATCTTAGAGAGAAAGGTTAGATGCTTCGTTGGATTCTGATTCATCATTTTGTGAAATTAGAAACTGTTGCAGATTTTGTTCCTTTTCTTTCTTTTTTAAAATTTATTTTTTCACTAGGTCATTAATCAGCCTGGCTTACAATTAACAGCCATTATCTCTTTAATCTTCATCTCTTGTGAAAAAGCTATTTCCTTTTCTCATCATGTTTTCTCTTGAAGCTCAGGTGGAGAATATAGTAGTCATTGGTCACAGCTGCTGTGGTGGTATCAAGGGCCTCATCTCTTCCCTAGACGACGGGTCCTCTTCCACGTACGTACTTAAGCTTTCTGATCATATATATATATATATATATATATATATATATATATGGTACATTTAAATTCCATCTGCATTAACACATGTTCTTTCGTTTGATTGCTTACGAGTTGACTTAATAATTTAAATACATGCACGCCAGTCAAAGTGAAGAAAACACTCCCAATATTTTTGCTTGCCTTAACCAGGCGATCTCCAACATGTTACTATCTCACTGATTATGGATAATAATAATAAAAAATAATATAATACTGTCGTCAAATAAAACAAAATTAGGTGCGAAAACCAACCGACTAACCAGCATGTTATTCTTTTGTTTTTTGTTTTTTTTCCCTCTCTGATTTATATAAAAAAAAAGGGACTTCATAGAAAATTGGGTGAGGATCTGCTCAGCCGCCAAGACCACGGTGGCAGCAAAAGGCGAAGGTTTAAGTTTCGAGGAGCAATGCCACAGCTGCGAGAAGGCAAGTTAGACCTACCATGTTCTATACTAATTATTAATTAGCCTTAAAACTACAAGATCCATAATTAATTAATTAGGTTTCAGTTAAATTAATTATGGACATTAAGGATCATGCATGCATGGTTCCAATATATATATACCTCTCATCACTGAGCAGGTGCAGGAGGCTGTCAATGTATCGCTGGGAAATCTGATGACATATCCCTTTGTGAGAGAGGCCGTGGTCAATGGTGCTGTATCGCTGAAGGGTGCCCCCTACGATTTTTTCAAGGGAACTTTCGAGCTATGGGATCATCTAGATTTCGCAATTTCCCCGTCCATTGCTATCTGAGCTTAATTTCAATGCTTGCTGTATATGTTCTATCGATCAATTTTATTTTATTTTTGTTACCAGGTTAACCCAACCTTTTTAGATTTGACTTGTTAATTTTATTTTTGAATGTTTTTTTTGTTAAAATGATGTTATTTTAAAAGAAATTATGATAAATTTTCAATGGCTTAGTTTTTTTTTTAATTCGAATTTGATTGTTTTTAATTTTTTTTTATGTAATTTTATTTTTCAAATAATGATCTAAACAATTAATGCACATATTTTTAACACATGTCACATGATTTAACAAAATTAGATTAAAAAAATTAGAGGAATATAGTGTCAGGTACGTAGAATTTTTATATAAAAAAATATTCTAGGTAAAAAGTCATAAATAAATAAGAATACAGGGCAAAACACATTATTAACACCTCACTTTTCAAGATATTTTCAAAATTTTTAAGGGATTTGTTCTGCTTACGTTCCTAATAGAAGTGCCATTGATTTGTAAAACAAATATAAAACACACGAAAAACACATAAATAAACGGTCGAAATTTCCATTGTCTAACTAATTTTTTTTTTAAAATCAAATTAATTACTAAGAATTTCTCCTTCAACAATTAAAAGATAATTTATTTTTCTTAATTGCTAATGAATATATACTTCATTGAATAAGATTTATGTTTGTATATTAAAAATTTATAAGAGCTCGATGTAAAAAAAATTTCTTTCTTTTCTAGAAGAAGTGCATGTTTATCATTTATTGTTCAATTTTAAACCTTATTTCTTTTATTGCTTATTTTAGTTCTCAGTTTTTTTAGAGAAAAAAAATATGTTTTCAATTTAGTTTTTTAAATTATTATTTATCATATATTATTCTATCTAGTTCAGTCTTTATTCTTTTGATTTTTTATTATTTTTTCTTGGATTTTTTGTTCAAGTTTTGTTGTTTTCAATTTCATCATTTAATCAAAGTTTATGTTATTTTTTTTTTCAATTTAGCCCTCATTCTTTTGATTTTTTTCTTTTCAATTTAACTCTACAATTTAATTTTTTTACACCCTATAATTTTTATTTTTTTTCACCATTATTCTCTTAATTATAATTTTTATGTGCTAGATTTTTTCCTTATTTTATCATTCAGTGTTTGATTTGCTAGGGATAGAGCTTCATGATTTTTTTATTTGTCATGCTTCTAATCTTATAATACGAGTCATGAGTTTTAAGAGTTGATATGGTTATGGATTTTTTTTTCTTTTCTTTTATGATTCTATCATATATAATTATTATTTTAAAAAAAATGGTCTTATGATTATTTTCAATTTTATTGTTATTAGTTTATCCTGATCTCAAAGCTTAGACTATAGGTTTTGCAGACCTTTTTAATAGAGTTTTTAAAAAATATATTTTTTATATTTAATTTTTGAAGATTTTTTTTTGTACAAATAAGCTTTATTTTATAACAAGTATTTATTTTAAAATAATATTTCTAATATGTCCGGCCTTGCGTTATATTTTTTTTCCTTTTATTTTACTCCTTTAGTTTCATATGTGTTTTTACTTCCATTATCTTTTATTAATTCTCATAAACAAATTTAGTAGTCACGGACGGGTAAGTGTTTTATTTTACGAGATTAAATATCTTGATCTATTTTCATCTTTTAATTTTTTTTAGTTTCTCTTTTATTTATTGTTAACGATTTTTTTTTTGTTTATTTACATTAATAATTATCGATTGATTTGATTAGATATTTGAAAAAACTTTTCAATTTATATTTTGAATTTTTATGTAAAAAAACATATCAAATTAGCTTGTCTAACCAATTTTTTTCAAAAAAAAAAACAAATTACGACACTAATTGAAGTACAAGTCAAATATTTAGTTACATATTTAATATATGAATTGTTCAGAGTTTTTATACTTTTTTTTTTGTGCTTTTACCTTTGACAATTTAATTGTTTACTTGGTTTCATATTGTTTTGGATTTTAATTATTTATAAATTAGCTTTTCATTTGAGGTTAATTTTTTTCTTTTAGGTATTACTAGTTTGCATGTTTATGCTACGCTATAAATTAAAATATTTTGGGTCAATATTGAAATCGCATGAGTTGGCCTAGATCGAATTTAATATTATTTATTTTTAGAATTGTTTCAATGTGGCCCAAATGATTTGGTCAGTTTAGAAACATATCATGAAATTAAAGGGGAAAATAAAAGAAATTGACATGGAAAAAAACCTTTAAATCCAACTTTTTATCTAACTTAGATTTAAAATTAAATCATATGAAAGTTGTCCTTACAAAACTCAATTGACTTATCCATTCTTAAAATAAAATCCAACTTTTTATCTAATTTAGATTTAAAATTAAATTATATGAAAGTTGTCCTTACAAACTCAATTGACTTATCCATTCTTAAAATAATTTGACCAACCATTACAAAAAATTAAAAAGAAAAAATAATTGACAAGAAAAAAAAATTAAACTTTTGACTCGACTTTTTGTTTAAGAAATGTTTGGGAGTGTAGTAGTAGTAGTTATTTTTTAAAATATTTTTAACTCAAAAATATATTAAATAATATATATTTTTTATTTTTTTAAAATCAATAAATGCAAAACTTTGGAGAGAAAAACGTGCCAGTCTTCTTCGGCATGATTTAGAGGAAAAACATCATGTGAATCATTAGTTATCTATTAAAAATAACCATTATTTTCAGAAACATTAATTAATCACAAGACTTTTGACGAATTCATGTAATTATCCGAAATGATAATTGTTTTTTTTATAGGAATTCCATCAAAGCTCTTCCCTACATTACCGAAGGGAAGTGTCAACCATTTTGATTTGCACCTTTTTTTTTTTTTTTTTTTTTTTTTATATACGAAGCATTAGATGTTTTGAATTAAGATATCATATGTTGTCAATCAACTCGCAAGTAAAGTAATCCTTTCGACCTCGCAAATATATTTTTATATCAAAAACCATTTTGAAACTCAAATAATTTTTTTTTAAATTAAATTTTAGCTTACCAATTTGATAATTTCAAGTCTCAAAACACTTAAAATCACACATATATAATTTTTAAATTTAGTTAGTGTTATAAACTTGTTTATTTTTTTATTATAAATATAGTATAAATATTTTTTTGAATTAGAAAGTATATATTTTTCATGATAAATTTTAATTTTAATAAAACAAAAATAATATTTTATAATTATATTATCACAAATACAAAATACTAAGATGACTATTATAAGTTACATATTAATTTTTTTAATAAAAGCATATAATCTTAATGTATTTATTTTTTTTTTAAATAAAAAAATTATTCTTCATCCTAAATAAATGAATAATTTTTTCACTTTCTTATTGAAAATAAAAATTAGAAAAAAGAAAATGAAAAATAGAAATGTAAAATTGATTATCTTTATTAAAAATAGCCCATGGGATTTGTTATGGGCCAAGTATTGGGGGACTAGCAGGGCCGAAAGTAGGGTAGTATTTTTTATTGTGGGCTTTTCAGGATAGCCCCTTTCTTTCTCGACTTGTTAAAAGCTAGAAGAAAATTCAAGTCCGTAGACGAAGGAAGAGTCACGTGCAGAGAGGAGGGCAGCAAACCTTGGCCAGTCAAAGGATCAAAGGTTGTTGTCGGTATATTATTTGTATTTAGGCACAAGGACTCTCTTTGTAGATTCGACTCTGACGGCTACGTTTTTCAATCACTCAACCACATCAGATCAGATCTCACCTCATCTCATCTCACGCTCTCCAATTTGCAGGTGAAAAACCCTAACCCTAGCGTATCTAAAATACCAGGGCATGCGTGTTTCCTTTTTAATTTTCCATTATTCTGTTAAATGTTACTGCTCGATCTGTTCTTGGCGATTGGAAATTTGTGTTTTATTTTTTAATTAATTTAGAGTAGAATTTTGTGGTGTTAAATGCCTTTTGTTTCCGCAGTTGAAAATGGCTGAAGAATCAAAATCGGGGTTGAGGAAGCCTGTATTCACCAAGGTTGAGCAGCTCCGCCCTGGCACTTTTGGCCACACTCTCACTGTCAAGGTTGTTAGTGTAAAGATGGTATTGCAGAAAGGGCGTGCTGATGGTCCTCAAGTACGCCAAATGAGAATTGCTGAATGTTTGGTTGGGGATGAGACTGGATTGATTATCTTTACTGCTAGAAATGATCAAGGTACATTTCGTTTTTTTTTTTAAAAAAAGGTTCAGGCACTTTGATTGAATCAGCAAAATGGGGTTTAATCATTATAGTGTGTGGCTTGTTGGTTCCAAGTGGTTGTTCTTTGTTCTTGTATTCGAGGAGGTCAGACTTTCGTGTGATTAAATAGTTCTATCTTGAATTTGTTCAAATGCCCTCTTTCTTTGAGTGCTTGCAGGGTTCAATATTATTCTGGCAATGCAATTGTGTTTAGATTTCCCATCATTTCTCGATGGCTTTTTCTTTGTCAGAACTATTTATCTGATAAGATTACTTATGGAAAGATGTTTGGGTGACATTTTGGATCAAATTGATAAATCTTTATCAGACTATTTGTACATGGCACCAAAAAAGAAATACCCTTAACCACGCCGATTGACATTGCAGTTGAGGTGCTTTTCAAAGTGTTTTTTGCGTGAGAAAAACATCAAATTGATGTCTTTTTAGGTGGTTTTTTGATTGATTTTTATAAGACGAAAAAACACTTTGAAAAAACCATTAAATTGGATTACCAAGCACACATTAGTTCAGATTCTAGATGTTGCAACCATTTTCACTGTCACTCCCAACTAAATAATCGCAACCTTGTTTTGATGATTTGTTTGATGCTTTTCTTCTAAAATATTTTTTTTTTCAAAAGAGCACAAGGAATGTGTGGTTTTGGTTTCTTCATCTGTCAAGCGAGGAATTGATGATTTGAATCTGTATTATGCAATCCTGTATCTTTTATTTTTGGATTTTGCTAGTCCTGTTTGTTTTGTTTAACTCATGTTCTTATCTATTCTTAGTGGACTTGATGAAAGAGGATACTACTGTGATCCTTCGCAATGCGAAAATCGACATGTTTAAAGGATCAATGAGGCTTGCTGTGGACAAGTGGGGCCGTGTTGAAGTCACTGAGCCTGCTGATTTCACTGTGAAGGAAGATAACAACCTGTCGCTGATTGAATACGAACTTGTCAACGTTGTTGAAGAATGACTCCTGCATGGTGTTTGCTACTCAACTGGATGTTGACCTGATAATAAAAAACAACTCAAGTAAAAGCAATTACTGTTAGTGGACATTATGTCCAAATGCATGCGAAAGTTAGTTTATGAAAGAGGATATCTGCAAAAGCTAATACTGCCCCAGTTGCTTTTACATTTCCCGTAAATCCAACAGCAGCCTTTGATTGGACTTCCAAACAGATGGTGATGGCTATGAATCAGTGAGTTCAAGCAGCTTCCTTTTAGAACTTTGGTTTGGTTTGCTTACTGCCTATTTATTTTTGGACAGTTGTTGATCTTGCTCTATGTCATGACAGCTATAAAAATTACCGGAAGTTATGTTCTCTACTTGCTCTAATTTGCTTGGTTCTTGCATGCTTGGTCTTTGAAGTTCTGTTGTCAACTCCTATCTCTACTTTGTACAAATGTGAAAACCACAATTGGAGGCTGGACCAAGCCCTCCACTTCAGCTGTAGTATATGTGAGAGTTGGGTTTCCTTACGTGATGGTTTGAACGAAGCATTTTCGGATAGATAAAGTGTTGATTTTCAATTACAAAACAAAGTACTAATACGACTCAGCTCCCCGCAGCAGCTAGTTCTTCCTAATTGAATTGTTAATTCCTTTAAAATGTTTTTCTCATCAGAAAACAAAATCACTTAGTTTTTAATTTTGTTTCAAACAATTAACCATTTTTCAACTTCAAATCAAACACTAACTGAGTAAAATATGAGAGAATTTGATGGCTAAAGCGTTGTTTAGTATTGTGGGTTGTGATGTAACCATGCAATACTCGATTGATTGCAATTGGAATGAAAACAAAAATGTGGTATGGGGAGATATGGACATTGCAGTGAGAAAAAACATAAAAAATTTAAGAGAGGAATTTCTAAGGGTAGAATTTAGCCATAAAATCACTTTATATCACTGTATTGAGAGCTCTAATTACAATAAATCTATAAATATCAAAGCTGTTTAGTTTCATAACGGGATTTGGAAGATACATAGATTTGAAGTTTTAGAACTGAACACTTTAAAATTGAATTTGTTTGTTGTTTGGAAATGTGTTTCAAGATTAGATTTGTGTTTAGATGGTTAAGGAGAGTATTTCCATTTATTCTTAAGTGAAAAAAGAAAAAAGCTGAAAATATCATCTGGACGTGGTGCCCGTAAGTTTCAACGGAACCCGGCGATTCTCAGATGATGGTGGACAACGCAGTGTACACCCAAAAGCTCCGAGCATTAGGAACTAGGAGTTTCCTGGCCTAGGAGTGATCGGCTTGGTTGTTTCCAGGCCCATCGTGCCTAGTGCCGAGGCTTGAAACTAGGCCCAATCCTTTTTTTTTTTTTCTTTCTTTTTTAACTTCTTGTTTCAAACTTTTTTTAAATATATATTTCTCGTAGAAAAATATTTACTCAATATATTCCATCAAATAAATATTGAATAAAAGTAACAACCAAGCTGTTTCTTAAAAAATAAAGATAGATTATAACTTCTTTTTTTGTAACTATATCAATGAAAAAATTTATCAACCAAATTAAAATACCATTTGTGTTTAATATTTTTTTTTCATAGTAAAAAAAAATGATTTTTAGAAATAATTTAACAAATAAACTTGAAAAAGACTTATTCTATACTTTTTACTGTCTTGTTTATAGAGATTTCAATTTCTTAATGAAGAGTAACAAAAAGAGTAACGATGCCTAATGAGATCTTATGAATATTATATATAAACATATAGTTAATTAGTTAGTTTATCTCATCTATTTGTTTTTGTAGCAAGGAGGGAGGAGAAACTATCAATAACCTCCATGATTGTGTCATATTTTTAGTTGATCGTTTCTTTACGGTTTGTTGTAGAATTAAATTATATATATATAATTGAATTCAATTTCATATGTGATTTGAATTTAATTAATACCATGTTATAATTTTTATATTTGGAATAAAATACTAAATCACATAACTAAATTTAATTATATTATTTAAAATATTTATGGAATTGAATTAAAGTAATATTCTTGGCTATTTTACAACATTTCCTTTATAAGGTGAAAGAAAATGAAAATAAAAATGCATAAGTTACTAGGTTGACCAACTTTTTTTTCTTTCTAATTAGTGCTTTTATAAATTGAGAATAATACCTTGATTAGGCAAAAACTTTAGGAGCCTGTTGTTCCTCTGCAACTTCTGGAATATGGGGAAGCTCACCTGGAGTGTCAAAAAAACAAATTTACTCCAAAGTGGGGAAAAAATTTAGACTTGCGCATTAAATAACTAAGGAGAGCTTGGGGAAAAGAAGGCTGGAAGGAATTGACATCTGATTGTCTCCATTCGTCAAGTTATTTAAGCATCAATCTTGACGTCCAAGTGTGGGCGATTTTCTAAACTTGTGTGGATCTGAAAAAACATGATATTATTGACAGAAAATGACGAGACGAGGGAGCCGAGTTTCAATAAAAAAAAAAAAAAAAAAAAATTAACATGCTATAATAAGGTTAAAAACTCAGGTCGATCCATGAAGTGGTTAATAGAAAAACCCTGTTAAAACTTGTTATTTTTTTTTCAAAACATGTTACTTTTCCTTTTTTATAATTTTTTTTTTTAAAAAAAAAAAAACAGATTAAGTTAGTGCATGCTTTAGCTGTGTACTGTCCTAACATGATCCCAAATAAGTGGGAATAGAACTGGTATGGAGTCAGAAACTCATGTACAAGTAGCCTATAATCATTTATATATATATATATATAGACATAGACACACACACACACACAAGAAATCTTAGCAAGTGGGAATCTGGCTCCGATAGCAATCATGCCTTGTACTACCATGATGAAAGGGCCGCTCAGATGAATGATAGCGAGAAAACAAAACCTATAATTAAGCCCCGACTTTTTTTCTTATTTTTTGGTGAAAAATTAAGCCCCGGCTTGATAAAAGAAGAAGGAATCCAAAGAAAAAGGAGGAGGTGAAAGATAGTTTGCCTAGCGAGAGGACGAAAGAAAAATATTGATGCTCCTGTTCCCAAATAAATAAATAAATTTGATACATGATGCTAACCATGGAGTGCATGAGTCTAAGAATTTCCATTATTAAATAATTAACACAATATATATACACACACACACACACACGCTACAAGCTGATCATCACATGGATTTCTACCCACATACAATTTTTAATCATGCAAACAAGTCCTTAAATAAAAATAATCTATATTATTATGTTTTTTTTTTCTTCTCTTGCTACCTTCAAAGACGAGTATTAGGATATTGTTACTGTTTAAGATTAAGATCTCTGTTTTTTCTTAGAATGATGATTATTTTGTATAAGTTCATGGAGTGGAAGAGCACAGTCAAGCCCTTTCTTTTGACTAAAAGACAACATCTTAGTGAGATACTCTGCAGCGAAATTAAGGAACATGATTGTGGGAAACACAACACTTGCACGTAGTTGGTAGAATCTTTCTGTATCTAACCTTGAAAAACTGCTTAGAAATCTCGGGATGAGTTGTGTTTTTGCAGGAAATGGGAGTCCATGTGGGAGCTCATGAGGAAGGCAACAGCACAAATATTAGAAACTCTCAGGTCTCAGGTCAAAAACCGCTGCACATTGCTCCTATAATTAACCAGAGCTGTTATTTCTGTATATCGAAGCATTTATATGTATATACGCACCTGTTTACTACTGTCTTGTCCGTATCAAATCTCCAACGTCTTCATGTGAATCATGTGTGGGGTAGAGACGTCGAGAAAGACTCTTTCGTCCCCAGCAACGTGAGGGTGGCTGCGGCCATGTTCATGGAGAAGACTCATGAGAACCAACGTACGAACTTTTGGTTCTCTTTGGCCTGCAAACAATTTTTTCTTGTCCATTTATCACGTTCATGTTCACATGGGTGGGTACCTCTTTAACTTTAGTTGATTGCTAGAGCGTCATCAATTACTGAATGTTGACGACACTACTCATTTGGAGTTTTCGATTTTCGATATTATCAGCCTCTTTGCTATTTTTAATTCCATCCATTGCCATCAATATTATTAAACTTCGTTGATTGATCATAACCCGGTTATTTTTTTAGATCACCACGATATCTATTTAAACTATCTGTACTAAGATTGAGTATAAAAAAATTAACTCAAAGTTAACTTATTCATCCAATCATAACCCAGTTATTTTTTAAAAAAAATATTAATCCCAAATAATTGCGCCAAATAATCTTCCAATTAGATTTAATAGCTATGTTAGGTTTCATAACTTTTATTATTATTGTTAATGTGAGTGTCCAGACCAACTTATGTGTATTTCGACTAATTTCTACGATCTTGAAATTAATGATTATATAAGTCTCCAACGATCCTGAAACTTGTGAGACCTAAACTTGTAATTTTTAAAATATAAACTTAGTTGAACCTGTACCATTTCAACTAGTGCTGGTATCGTAACTTTTTGTAATTCACTTCATGGTGGGGTTTTTAGAGTGTTCTACGCACAGTACTTGATAAATTAACTCCTGGTTCAATGGACAATGATGGTTAATGGCAGATTTTAGTGAAAGACGTGGAAACTATCCTCTCATGGTGTTACTTGGAGAGAGTAATGATCTTCATATCAGTGTTCTTGTTGTATTCGAAACTGAACAAGTGTTCGAAGCTGAATAAGAAGACGCTGAGAAAAGTTGAATGGCTTGCGGTACCATTTTGTCAGCCTTTCTTTTGTTTCCTTGTTCTTTTCCTTTCTATCCATTGGTGCTGCTCTATCTAAATACTTTATCTCTTTTCATGGCGGACATCCGCCAGCATGCTTTTTATAAAACCTTCTATCATTATTATTATGAAAAGAAAAACTATATTATATATTGTTGTTCCAATGTCATTTGCTATCCAGCTACTTATCTTCTTCTTCTTTTTTCCTTTTCGCTCCTAGCTAGGTATGCTCTCATAACTGCCTGCCTGCAGGTTACTTGGTCAATGAGCTAGTGACATTTTATTGGGAAAATAAAATTTATGGGTTGCTGTAGAGCTAGTGGGAATCAAACAAGATGGATCTTTTCGGGTGAAAAAATGAACTTGAATATAATGAATGGTATTAACTATTGATTTTTTTAGAAATTGCAAGCATATATATATATATATGTGTGTGTGTGTGTGTGTGTGTGTGTGACCTCGTATCTTGAACTGCTGCAATGGAAGAAAAAAACACTCTTAGGTCGAACTGAGAAAGCGGTCTGGAAGTCCAGTCCAGGGGACAAGATCCAATCGTTTGGTAGCCTAGAACTTGTCAAAACAGTACTTAACCTATTGATTTACATGTTGGGAAAAAAAAAAAAAAAGGGGTCATGAAGTATAACTGTGCTAAAACTCCTTTGTTTTCTCTGTATATATCCATGTGATGGATAAATTATGGCCTCCAAAGTCAACTTCCTTACTTGGCTGAGTGGATCTACAAGCATGATGGAGCATGTCCTGGGTTTGATTCATGGTTGGGTGGGTGGGGTTGGGATGTTAATACCATGTGTAGTTTTTTTTATATAAACATCTTACTAAAAATACTTAAAAATATTAACTTAATATTATTTTAGATGAAAAATAATTTTAAAAATACTTTAAAAAACAAGTTCAATCATAAAAACAAACACTTTCTTAATCCCTATACTAAGTTGATAGAAATTGGTGAAGAGAGAGCCTCTTGAGAAATATCAATAGTTTTCTTTTTTCAAAGACAGTAAAGATGCCACGAAAAAACTTTTAAAAATTAAATACATTAAATTAAATTAAAAAATGTATTTATTATTATGACTTCTGCAAATCAATTTTGCTAGTCACGTGTTCATTTTGAAGTCATTGGTAGCATACCTAAGCGATTTTTTGTATCTTTAATAATTTGTGTGGACGGGCTATAATTTTCTTTATTTTTATTGGGAGGTTCAAATATTTTTAGACTATATAATAAGGATATAACTCCTTTATTATAAGAAAACTAGAGTCATAATTTATTGGAGGAAACAAATTAAAAATAGAATATCAATAAAAAATAATTTTTAGTAAAACAAATATGATAAAAAAAAAATCCATCAAGGCCACCTATTGATCATTTGACCATCTAAAAACAAGATTATGATAAAAATAAATATTGTAAAAACACTTCATCAACACAATCAAGTATCAACCACTCCACCACTACCTGCATGTCTTACCATAACTATTAAATTTGCCTATTATATCCAATTTTTCATTAAGATTTATTTATATATCAAAATCTTAAGCAAGAACTCTAAAAAATAAAATCCCATCTAGCTTGAACAATAGCTTGATGAGAATAAGATAAATTCAATGTCATTACAGCATTAATTTCTACGAAGGTTCTCAATGTTTTAGAAATTTCTCAGTTGGATCATTTTGTCATTGTCCTAATTTTTTTCCATCTAATGTTCATTTTTTCCCCTTTAGAACAATGCGATGGGGGAGATTTTATGAAAAAATGGAAAAGAGGATCCAATTGAGAAATGTTTGAAACATTTGAAATGCGATTGATAAAATATTTTATAAAAACACTCATGCAGACACTACTATAATTCTTAAAAATACGATAGAATCTACCATCGGTAATAAATTTACTGATGGGCTCACGGCTAGAAATGCCACATCGATAAAACTCTTGTCAGTAATTTTTAGTTTGTCGGTGAATTCGTCAATAATAAAATTATCAACGGATTTACTGACGGGAAAAGCGCACAAAAAAAATTTACCTGCTTCATTGCATTAGTATTGCTCTCAGGAATGTTGCCATATAACTAACAAAAATATTGTATATAATTCTATCGGAGATAAAACATTGGCACAATGACATTTGCAGTAATTCTTATTTAACTCTCTGGAATATACCAACGTCAAACTTAATCTATCGGTAATACTGTTAGTAATTATTTAAAAATATTTTTTTAAAAAAAATTGAGTTGCTTGGGAAAAAAAGAAGAAAAAAATCAACTCAAACAAATTTGCAACAAATAAATAACACAAAAAAATAAACAACAGCAACAACAAATAAATAAATCAACTAAAAACAATTTTGACCTAACCTAGAAAACCTATTTTAGAACTCATAATCTAGCAACTAATAAAATAATTTAATTGAAATTGAACAACAAAATTGAAAAAAAAATCCAACAAAATTGATCTCACATGAAAAAAAAATCCTATAACAATATTCATACAATTATTGAGAACAGAAAAATTTTAAAAAAACAAATATAATGCAAAAAAACACAAAAAACAAAAAGAAAAAAGAGAAATCTTTCCTTAATATAATTGTGAGTGAAGCTGAGAAGATAAAAGAAAAAACAAATTCATAAAATATGTAATTAAGAAGAGAAAAGAAGAAGAGAGGAGAAGACATGCCTATGTGTGGAGGAGAGGAGAGGAGAGGAGAAGAGAAGTGAAAAAAAAAAGGGACAATTGTGTTTTTTACATAAGAAGAAGAAGAAGAGACGCGTCTGTTATGAAATGAGGGACTCTAGCCTTTTTATTAGGGTATTTTACCAACGGTTTTGCCGGCAGATAATTAAATAGTAATATTTTTAACCATTCTGTCGGTTTTTCTGTCTATAATATTTAATTCAAAATTTTCAATTTAATTCAAAATTTTCAAAAACTTTTCAAATATCACTAATGACTTTTTAATCTATCAGTGATTTCATCTGTAAAGAACAATAATTAACAGTGCAATAGAGAAGTGAACAGTTCTATAACTCTTTGAAAAATACCGATGAAATTAATCCGTAATTGATACCCTTTGTATTGATACAATAAACAATTTCAGAGCGAAGTTAGTTTACCAAGGCGTTTATGGATGGATTTTAATGACGGTATAAATAACATGTCATTTTATTTTTTGGTCTTGTTTTAATTCATTTTTTTTCACTATAATTCTCTTAATATATACTTAGAGAATATTTATATCGGTAATTACCAATGGATATAGCGAGAGAATATTCTATTAGTAAAATTAACTGTAATTTATCAATAAAAATATTTTATTGATATTTCTATTTCTATTTATTAATTTTTAATAGTTACCAGTACCGAACCATAATTCATAATATGCTAATTAAGGAGAACAGTAGCGATAAAGAGAATATAGAGAATTGTATGTTTGCATTTTATATCTAAATTATTAAGGTTTACAGGGCTATAGATACAAGTCCACATGTCCTACAAATGTAAATATATATAATCACGATGGTTTTAAAAATAAATTAATAATTCCCAAAGATCATAGATATCCAAGGGATCAATAATGATTGCTAAAGATTAATTAATTAGATGAGTGTTAGATCACGCTAGCTACTCTAATTAATATTCTTAATGTAACTAACACTATTATTTAACACATTCTGACATCCCCTCAAACTTAAGGTGGTGGAGTGGAAATCAACTTGAGCTTGGAAGATAAGTCTCGAAAATGTTCGTTCTTGAAACACGTCATTTTAGGCAATTAATTTGAGCATCGATTGTGCAGAAGGATGGAGTCCATAGAGTAAATTAAGCACCCCTTGTAATAGTATATGGTCAACACATGTATATGAGCAAAATATGCTATATCAGGATGAGCGACAATGAGATATATAGTGTAGGGTCACATGGTGTTGTACCATTACAAGCGTGAACTCGCCATTAGACTCAGTAGTTGGAGCAGTTTTACTAGCAGTCAAATGAGCAGGAAACAAGATATCTATAGAATATCTAGCCTATATATAAACAAGTAGTAGCTAGAGTGTCGTCTGAAGAAACTTGTAGGCGTAAAAGAAAACCTAGTTTGGCTAGATCCTTTATTTTCATAAAAGAAAACCTAGTTTTGTAATAGTTACATGATCAGCACATAGTAGAGGTAGCATGTGTTAGAAGCGAATTATCCAAAATGACTCATGGTAGAGTGGTATTTCTCAAATCAAACCTGGGAATCTTGTTTGAGATCATATATATAAAAAGCTCGATAAAATGACAAACTTTTTCTAGTAGATGATCATGGCGGCTAGAAGAAGGATACATGCAATTGTTTTGAAAGATTCCCTTTGAGGATGACATCCGTACGTATGAAATAATCGACACTATTTGACAACAGCAAGAACTTCGTAGTGAGGTAATAAGATGAGTAAGCAGAGCAAAAGTCTCCTCATAGTTAATGTCATATACTCAGGATTCATAGATACATTTGCAACCATTGACATAACTTGGTATCATAAAAGGATCGGAACTAGCTACCTTGTAGGTTTAGGGCTCATGTAACAAGGCAACGATAGAACAATAACGAGAGTTTAGTGACTGTTAGGCAATGCGCTGAGATGCAACATATATTTTTTAAAAAAAAAAGTTTAAAAAAAAAAACATTTTTACTGTGGAGCAACGTGTGGATCACTGTATTGCCAAACTGTACCTGGGATCGGATAGAATGACACAATGGAAGAGATGGTCGTTGTGAAAAGTAACCAAAGTATGAGTGAAGAAGCATCTTTCATCGGAGTAGATTTTTCTTCATGAAAGAACGTGACATGCTAGTTTGGTGAGCTTATTATATAGCATACAACTTTAAGAGAATATTGATGCCGACCAACAAACTCTATATGGTTATCCTTAAGAAATATATATAACTCAATAAAAGGATATGTGAAGACGAAGTAGTTGATAATATTGAGATTGTGATTAAAAAAAAGAAGAAAATTAAATGACATGATGAGATACGCTAATACGTTGAGACATGGGATATCACATAAGCGAGCTTATATTAAATTATTATAGTATTTCAAGAACGTTACAACTTATCTTACATTTTTGTCATATATTCTGATATACAGCATCTATACATTTAATTATTCAAGGCATGGGATGAAGTACTGGGTATACGTGGTTTCTATTCCTTTATAAAATATGAAATACCATAGGGATAAGGAGGCTAAAGAAGAAACTTCATAAACAAGTAAGAGAATAATGACAGGTGCCCTAGAGTGACGTAAATAAGATGGTCAAATGAAAAACAAGAGAGAGAAAACCGAGATCGAGTTTCCAGATCATGTCTATTTTTATATTTTAAAAATATTTTTAAAAATAAATTTAAATTTTTTTATTTATTTTAAATTAATATATTCTTTTATTTTCATATCGTTTTCATGTGTTGATGTCAAAAATATATAAATTTTAAAAAATCTTATTTCAATGTAATTCTAATCCAAAAATACTTTGAAAAAGTAATTACTATCACATATTAAACCTTCTTATAGTATTATAAAAATGTCACGTGTTTGAAAAAGACTATCTGACTTACTCAGAGGGTTGATCGGATTTTCATTTCTAATCCTACCTTGTGTGTACAAGATTTGTTGAAGGTCGGTCTAGTTACGCTAGTTCTCAAGCCAAACATGACTTAAAACATGCAAGGAACCCAAATCTAAAGTTACATAATTCTAAATAGTTGAAGCAACCATTAAAGAGAAAACTAAAATATATGGTAAAAACATTGTATGTATGTCAAATCATATTAGTGAATTGATGGTTTTGCTTTTGAAAAAACTCTCAATAAATTATCTTTTTTTAGGGTAAAACATTTTTTGGTTCATTTGTCTTCTTTGAATTGTTAAGGGGTGGCTTGATCTTTTCATTATTCTTTTGCATGGTAAAATAACTTTGTGACCCTTAAAAGAAAATAATAATTTAACAATAGTGATTTTTTTGGACATTTCATATATTTTTCTTTCCTACAATATAATGACTCTATTACCCTTAGATTCAAATTTTCAAAAGCTTAACTTGAGGGGCTAATTCATAATTATATATTGATTGTTTTTTTCTTAATAATGTTTAGGTACCAAAGGTAGAGTTGTATTTAAAAATAACCGCAACAAGTCGCCGCCTTCACGTAGAGCTTGCAGGTAACTCCAGATGATCGGATTTTGTTTTGTTGTCAATTGCATCCTTCTTTAATTTTTTTTTTATTCTATCAAATTTGGTTCTTTTTTTATTTATTTTTTATTTAAGATATTTTTTGAATTTTTTTTTTTCAATTTAACACCTTAATTTTTTTTTCCTTTCATATTTGATAATCATTCTTTTTTCTTTTTTTTCTTTTTTGCTTTGGTTAGTTTCTTAACTTGAAATTGTTTTTTCAATTCTATCATTTAGCATTCAATTAGTTGAAAATTAAAATTCTTAATTGAACCCAAGCTTTCAATTCCATAAGTTGCAAATTTGGAATATTAACCTAAATTTAGAATATTCACCCGGATCAATTAGTATAGGTTGAAACAATAAATTTACCAGTTTTTCATACAATGGCTTGCATACTCGCTCTCTTTAATTATTGTAGATTAGCCATTTTGTAATTGATCAAGGCTATTGCTATCTTTTTTATTATTTTTTTTGCAAAGTTAAAGTTACTATAATGTCCATAAATGCAAAAAAAACACTTGGGTTTTAGGTTCTTTTTCTAAATCACTTTTAAAGCTTGACTTGAAGGGCTTAATCGTCAACTTATGGGCAATTTGGTCTTTTACTTAATGTTGATAATAATTATATAAAAAAACTTTTTTTTATTTTTTCCAGTTTCATCCATCAATATTGAATTAGTTAAGAAATAAACTTCGTGAAAGGTTTTTTTTTTTTTTTTTTTTTGCTTTGTTTAGGGTTATCATGGTCTAAAAAAAAACATTTATTTTAGGATTAATACTTGAAATTATAAGTATCTAATTTTTATCATATAATTAAGTAAAAAATATTTTTTAAAAGAAATATTAAACCCAGCTAAGTTCATGAACTGATTTTTGTGTAACTGGGGTCATCCAATATGTTTAATCATCATCTTGGGAGCAACTTGGTCTTTTACTTAATGTTGATACTAATTAAAAAAAAAAACTATTTTAAATTTTCCCTGATTATACCTTTTAATATTGAGTTTGTTGGAAAATATACTTTTATGAATGCCTTTTTTCTGCTTTATTTATGGTTATCATGGTATTGAACAATCATCTATTTTAAAATTGATTATTGAAATTGCAAGTATATAATTTTTATCATATAATTAAATAAAATAGTTTTTTTAAAGTTATTAAACCTAGGTAAATTCATGAACCGAGTTATGTGTGACTGATGTCATCCAATATGTCGTAATCTCAATATTTTTTAAAAAAATCTTCGTGGTTTTTTTTATAAGTTGATTCATGCTTTTCTCAGTCATTTGGGTTTTCTTTAAACCTATTAAATCAATCAATTCATATCGAGTTAACTCTTATATATTTAATTGAAAACTTGTGCTAGGCAAGAAGTCAGTTCAAGGGATTTCAAGATTTACCTATTTTTCGAGTTTAATAGCATTTGCAAAAAATCCTCACACTCTCAATGTTCTTTTTAACATTTAAAAAAAAATAATCTATTTGGGGCAAAACGTGAACCAATGGAATAGTAAGTTTGATAACATATTCCATCAGCATCTTTACACTTTTATGTTTCTTGGTTATAAATCTACAAGTTCTTTGTCTTTTATAGATCCTTAGTATTTGCATATCCTTGATCTCTATAGATTTGTTCTTATTCTCTTGTATGCCTACTATTAGGTATTGTAATTTATTTTATTACCTATAAAAAAATAGTAAGTTTGATAATATATAATGTCAAAAAATATATGAAAGCAATTCAAAAAGCAATTCAAAAAGCATCCATACATTAAGGAGACATGTTAACATTCGTATACATAAATAGTTATGACAATTTAGCTTGAGTTTATGCTCTTGCTCAATCCCTGATATTTCCTAAAAAAGAAATATGGTCTTTGGCATAACCTTACTAAAAAGTTTAGTTTAGATCATGTGTAAATACCATATGTATATATGTTATATGGACACGTGGTAAGCTAAAACTAAATTTATTAAATCTAGCTACACTCGTGATTTTATCTAAGACTTAGGTCTTGAGTTAGGCATGTTGTTTCAAGTCAATCCAAAATTGTGTAGTTTTAATTTTTTTTTTTTAATGTTAAAATAATATCATTTTAATTTTTTCACATATATATAGGTTTTGACTAGTGTAACTAAATCATTCCGGTTTAACAGAGTCAACTCCTAATTGGGTTTTTTTTTTTTAAACTTGATTTAGATTAAAACTGAGTTGATCTACTGATCCAGGTTATATATAATAACATTAGCTAAAACTGGATGATGATGCAATGATAAGACAAATTTATCATCCAACGTTTTAAGATCATCATCTCTTGAACCTTTTTGTCTTTCCTAAAACAAATTTATTGAGTAGTTCCCTGGTCGAAGAACTTATGTTCACGAAATTAACTTTTTATTAATCAAATAGTTTCATATATAAATGCTAACAGAATCAATCTTATTTGTCTTTCCTTGAACCTAAGATCTTGACTTTAAAAAATATGTCTCTTGCCCAAAGAAATTATGCCTGGTAACATTTCATATTGCACTTAAGATCTTGAATCTAATACATCTCTTGTTTAGAGAAATTATTATACCAATTACTATTACTTAAATCTTATACATAAGGAATCTAATAGGAGGACAACTTATATGCAAAGGCTTTAAGAGTCATAGAGATTGGGAGGCTTTAAGGCTTTTGTGGATACATAATTAGAAATTGGGCATTTTGACATTTTCCCCTTATAATCTAGCGAGTAATGGGTCGAGGGCTTGCTACTATTGTGCCTGAAAGATAAGTGATAACTAGTAGAAGTATCCAAAATATTAATGGAAGATGGTATATTAGAAATTACCTTAGGAATATCCTCAAGAAAAGGATTTTCCTTGTCAGACGCTTCAAGATAAGGGGTTTTACTATATGTCTAAGGTGCAATTTTTTTTTTATCTTCCTTGATTATTGCCTTATTGATTTCTAGCATTGTTGCTGCAATAATTTCATTTAGATTAATGCTTTTTGTAACGTCTTCAAGTGTTTATATTGGAGCTATTTTTTGGTGATATTCTGATGGCACCATCTGTCAGGCCTTTTGCACCATTCCCAGTAGCCACGTTTAAAGTTGTCTCTGCCATATGTGGAGCTGCTTTTTCCATATTTAGAGTTCTTTATGTTTTTATTACAACAATATTTCCTCTAATGTTTTGAGCTATCTATGTTTGTGCCACGTCTTGAGCATCACTTATTGTCTCTGTTTTTGTAATGTTTTGAATGTATTGAGCACCATATGTCGTGTTCCACTACTTTTGCTCTCAATCCCATGTCTCCCCCTGAAAAGGAGAAGTTGATGTTTTTTAAGAGTAAAAATTCTCAAACTCTAGAAAAATGACATCCATTGTAGTGTGGGGCTTTTTTTATATAGGATCATAGCAACAAAATCCTTTTTTATTTGTACCATACCCTAGAAACACACAGCGAACAACACAGAGTTTAGGTTTTATTCATTGATTGTTATGTAGATGAATAAATGCAACACAATCGAACACACCCAGTGGAATAAGAAGTATAGACAATAGAGTAACATATTGTGAGCAAACTTGTAGTGGAGTCTTGAATTCCAAAGCTTAAGAAGGCATGCGATTCAATAAATATACAGTAGTGGCAACACTATTATCCCACTTTTAACCTGGTAATTGTGCTCTAAATAACAATACACATACAGTTTCTAGAATATGTTGGTTTTTTTGTTCAACCACTCTATTTTGTTGTGGAGTTTGACCTACATGACAATTCGTGGAGAATACCATTTCTTTGAGAAAAAATGATGAGAAATCATTATTCACGTACTCTCCCCCATTATCACATCAAAGAATCTATAAATTTTTTTTATTAAAAATTGGTTATGAATCATAGCATCATAGCATAGAATGTATGAAACACATCAAATACTATATTTTTGTTTCAACAAATATAGTTGTGTCATCCTAGTACAATCATCCATAAAGGTTACAAACCAACGTCTTCCAAACATAGTTAATTATAATAAGAGATGGTCCCCAAACATCAGAATGAACTAAGGCAAAAGAGATATCACTTTTATTAAAATTGATTGGAAAAAAATACATGATGACTCTTGGCTAAAATGCAAGTTTCACATCTAAAGCTTGAATAATTTGAATTCAAAAATAATTTTGTAAACAAATGCTTCATATAGTTAAATGATGGATGCCCAAATCAATAATGTCATAGCCAAATTTGTTTTTCTTTTACAATTATTGAACAACTCATAGTGTTGACTTAACCTAAACTAAAGTCATCTATGTATTATAACCCCTCTCTCTTAGTACTATGCCAAATGATCTTCTTTGTGAGAATATCCTAGAAAAAAATTGGATACATTAGTACAACATTGTTTGGTTCTTCGGTAACTTGACTTATAGACAACAACTTATTTGAAAGAGAATGCACTAATAAAGTACTAGTCAATGATATGAAAGGTGACTTATGCATTATTCCAACCCCTGTAACAAGATATTCAACCATGTTAGCATTGGTTATACTGGTCCACGTTGGTTTCATAGTATTGATAAAGTTTTTTGGACATAAAGTCATGTGATTTGTTGTATCAGAGTTCACTATCCGGTCATTATTAGATTCCTTAAAAGCAAGAAATGCATTGCTAGTATAATAACAATTATTACCTTGATCTTTAAATGAATTATGACATCATTTTTTAAATCTATAAGTGAAGCTAATGACAGTTGAGGCCTTGTGTCTACCAATGTTGATTGTCATGTGCTACCAGCAACTACATGTTACTTTCATGCCTTTAACTCATTCCACCATTCTAGGTAACCATATAATTTGAAGCAGGTGTCTTGTATATGCTTTATATGTTCATAATGAGAACAATTTTTGCCTTCACTCTCCACTTGTCCTTTAGTTTTAGTTAAATTATATATGTTGCATCCTCTTGATAAGATGTCTCGTATTTAGCATTTTAGAATGCTTGTCGTCATTTCCCTCCTTTAAAAACCATGGGTGCAGTAGTAAGATTCCTATTATTTATGAGCATAATTGTATGTATGATGTCTTCTCTTTAAACATGGGTATAAGCCTATTCAACTGTTGGAAATGGGTTTAATTGAAGTACACCACTCTTTATCTTACTGAGCATGTCATCTAATCCATCCAAAAAAGTATAAACTCGATCTTCTTGAAGGACATCATTAGACTTTTGTATGTCACTAGCACATTCCATAAGATTTGGTTTCCAAAAATCAATTTCCTTCCATAAGCCTTGGAGACAATTGTAGTGTGATTCTAAGGATTCTCCTTATTATTTTATTCATGTGACTTGTCTATTCAAATCATACACCTAAGATGTATCAAATCCATCAGAGTAAGTAGTAGTGATTGAATCCCATACTTGTTTAACAGTTGGGAATCAAATAAAGTTTTTTTTATGAGAGAGGGATTCGTTGAGTTGATTAGTCATTCCTTCACAATAGAGTTTTATATTTTTCATCTTTTAAGGTTAGGATCATTCAGTTCTAGTTGCAGAAGGTCATCATTTATATATCCCAAAATTCTTTTTCTAAGATATACATCTCCACAATTTAGAACCATAAAGCATAATTAGTGGCATCAAGTTTGATACCAATTTGTACAACTGCAGTATCATAGATTATTGTTGGGGTCTAGGCCTGGTTCTGAGTTACAACATGATCCATTCTTGTTGTGAGATTGTTAAAATTTACAGTTGTATTTGGTTGATTTTGTTCAATCAAGTCAGTTGATGTTGGTGCATCCATTGCCTTAGTTTCTTTAAGGTTGTTAGTAGTTATTCATGATACAAATAATGGATCTCTACTCCGATACCATGTTAAATCAAAGAGAAATTCTTGTATAAAATGTGATTCTATCACTTCTTTTTTTGTTACAAAGTAATGTTTTATATATATATATTTATATATATATAAGCAACCCTTTCTAAGATAACCATGACAAAAAAATAAATCTAATCTCATAACTATTAGGATGTATACAATCACAAGATAATGAAATTCAATCCTAATATTTTGATTCTACAGCTCACGCTAAGAGGAACCATGATATTTTTGTCTTAAATTTTGATAATAGGGTTAATTTGGTCATATTTGATACATTGAAGATCAAACTTAAAATAATTTTGTTTTGGAACCCGATTGATTCACAAAACAACCAAGAACAAATACGTTTCTTGCCTTTGCTAAAATCATCATTGATGTTAAGATAATGTTTTGGTTATTATTTCATATAAAAGAGATGAAGACCGTTGAAATGCAGAAAATATATCTTTTTGTTTTTTTCTTATTTGAAAATGATATATATTCATTTTAAAAATTATTTTATTCATAATTTTATCTTTATTTTTTTGTCCCAGCAATTAAATAAATCTTTATCATTTCTATATCTATTTAAAAAAAAAAAAATAAACTAAACACATCATAAGTACACAGATTTATTGAAAAACAATGAAAACAATATGTTAGTGAATTAGTAAGTGTTTAGGTTGTGTTTGCTCTAGAGTTTTAATTAATTTTAAATTATTTTTTTTGTTTTTAATTAATTATTTTTGTTGTATGATGTATATTTTTGATGTGCTGATATATATAATAATATATTTTTAAAAACAATCTTAACTAAGTTACAAAAGGCACTAAATGATAAACACGGTAGGTGATCAGTCGTGAAACCAGTCTTCTCAAAACTCTCAATAGAATTACATACTATGCCATTATCACGAGCTTTGTCAAGGTCCTCCAGGACAGAGCTAGAGATGGTTGCTCTTTTCTCATAATGCTGAATGGAAAATCGAGTCACGGAAAGATTCTATAAACTCCAAAACTAGTAACATGGTAAAACAAAATCATGAGCGGCTAACGCGTGAAAGAGAGGGTGACATCTCGCCAATCACGACGAGACACGTATCCATCAGAAATCGCGTACATGCCTCTATCCCAATTTTCAAGCTGCCCTTCACTAAAAGAGTCAAAGCTCCCTTGACTCTTTCCCGTTAATCTAACACTTAAAACACTTCTCTGCTCGTGTTGGACAAATTAATTTATAAAAAAATATTATTTGAAATGTGGGGCCTATCAATGACATCAAGGGTTTTTGGTATTATCTGTTCGAGAAGAGAATATAAATTGGTTGATCAATTGTGCCCACTAGAAATCCATTTCTAGGAAAAATAATGTCATACAACCTTATACGCGCAGTGGTATTTTTAGAGCATCTGTGGGTTCGATACAGCTACATTAGGGCCTATAAATCCCCCCATTCTTCACGCCCCTTCCCACAGCCCATCTCCCTTCCCTTACGCTTCGCCCTTTGACTTTGTTTTCTCGTGTATCCACTGCCTTTACAGCTGAGATAATGCATAGAATACTGTCTATGTAATTTTCCCTTTTGCGTGTTTGATTTTTTGTTGGGTTATGGCTAATGGGGAGGCTTTGAAACCCGAGTTGCTGGCAGTATGATTAATTGTCTTTTCGACTATGCACTTGAGAGTTAAGGCTTGTAACTCGGCCGACCGGAGTCTTGACTCCTTGAGTGTCAATGCTCAGGAACCAGGAACCACAAACCCAGAGACAAACTTTTAAAATTAAAAAATATGTATATTGTTTAATTGTTACCCGCATTAAATAGTACACACACTCTCTCTCTCTCTCTCCCTCCCCTCTGTAAAGTTTAGGGTCCTTTTATATATATTTCATCAATTCACAACCCTACAAACCCACCAACATTCTCGCTCCTCTCTCTTAAAAAAATGCATATTCTTCACCCCATTACCCTCCTTCTCTCCCTTTCCTTCGTCTCATTGCTCAATGTAAGTAAGCCTATCCTCTACGCCCGCGTCCTCCTGACTGCTGCTTTCAGTCTTGTTCTCTCTTGTCTGTTTTGTGTTTTTGATGCGTGATTCTCGTACAAATTAATGGTTAAAACTTGCTGTTTATTTCTCAAATCACAATGCATTGCAGGTGAATTATGCAGCGGTTGGCAGTGGAGATTCGCCAAACGGTGAGAGCCCATTTACGCCCAAGGCATCTCTAGTTCGGTACTGGAACAAGGAGATCCACACGGTTTTACCAAAATCTGGTTTTTTCATCTCCAAAGCCTCCCCGTTGAGTCCTGTCGATTTGGCAACATTTGCTAAACTCGCCTCCCAAAATGCTCTCTCTCCGCTCAACTCCCAGCCTTTTGTTCCTCTGCCAAACTCTTCTGCTTCCCTGATTTGTCTCCCAGTCTTGAAAAGCATGACCATGACTCCCATTTCGCTATCTACAACAACAAGAATTTCACCAATTACGGCACTGATCGAGCCGGTGGAGCGGACTCTTTCAAAGAACTATTCGATGGTGACAATATCCCGGTCGACTCGTTCCGCCGGTACGGCCGCGACGCCGCCGGTCACGGCGAGACATTTTCCAATTATGCCCCTGAATCCAACGTTGTTGACCAGAGCTTTAACACCTATGGCGCTGGTGCGACTGGCGGGACTGGAGAGTTCAAGGGGTACAATGTGGAGGTAAACAACCCCAAATCTTCGCTTTGCTTCCTATTCTGATAGTGCTAATGGGAAGGCCCAGAAGTTCTCGACTTACACAGAGAATGCGAATGCTGGACCGGGTCAAGCTTTCACCAGTTATGGGAAGAACGGGAATGGAGCTCCCAATGATTTCTCTGGTTATGGGACGGGCTCGAATGTGATTGGTTCAGATTTCACCAACTATGGTGAGACTGCCAATGGGGCTAATGACACTTTCAAGTCTTACGGATTTGATGGGAATGTTCCACAGAATAATTTCATGAGCTATGGCGATGGTGGGAATGCTGGTGTTGATAGCTTCGCCACTTACAGGGAAAAATCAAATGTTGGGGATGATTCCTTTCAATCTTATGCAAAGAATTCGAATGCAGAGAAAGCCAATTTCGCCAATTATGGAAAATCCTTCAATGAAGGGACTGATAAGTTCTCTGGCTATGGGAATGGAGCAATGGGGCAGCAGATTGGGTTCAAGATCTACGGAGTAAACACCACTTTCAAAGACTATGCCAATAAGAAGAGTGTCACTTTTGCTGGGTACACTAGCGCAAGCACTGCCGATGCTTCAATGAAGGTAACCAGTGACAGTGTGGTCAAAAACAATAAATGGATAGAGCCCGGAAAATTCTTCCGGGAGTCGATGTTGAAGAAGGGAAGTGTGATGCCAATGCCGGACATTCGAGACAAAATGCCCAAAAGATCCTTTCTGCCTCGCTCCATCATCTCCAAATTACCCTTTTCCACCTCCAAGATTGATCAGCTAAAGGAGATTTTCCATGCTAGTGACAATTCAAGCATGGAGAGGATCATTTTGGATGCTCTTGACGAGTGTGAGAGATCACCCAGCCCTGGCGAGACCAAGCGCTGTGTGGGCTCGGCCGAGGACATGATCGATTTTGCGACCTCCGTGTTAGGCCGCAACGTGGCTGTCCGTACGACGGACAACGTGAATGGGTCGAAGAAAAACATCATGATTGGATCGATCAAAGGGATCAACGGTGGGAGAGTGACCAGGTCAGTCTCTTGTCACCAGAGCCTCTATCCTTACCTGCTCTATTACTGCCACTCTGTTCCCAAAGTCCGGGTCTACGAAGCCGATCTTTTGGATCCAAATAGCAAGGCCACGATAAATCATGGTGTTGCCATCTGCCACTTGGATACATCTTCCTGGAGCCCCACCCATGGATCCTTTTTGGCCCTGGGTTCGGGTCCGGGCCGGATTGAGGTCTGTCACTGGATTTTTGAGAATGATATGACATGGACCATTGCCGAAGCTTAATTTAATTAATTAAGCAAATGTTTTTTTTCTCTCTCTAATTTGGGTTGGAACCGTTTGCTAAAGATAACTTAGCTGCTGGCTCCACCCTAAAAGTTGGTCGAATTGGTCTATTTATTTCTTTATGGCTCACTTCTTTTTATCTTTATGAGTGAAATTATTACTATGTTTTGCAGTTTTTTTGGAAGATGTTTATTATAATTATTGTCAACTATACATAAAAATGTATCATTGACCATGTTTGTCATTAAATCTCGCACCAAATGTTTAATATCCTTTGCAATTGATCCCACTCCTAAAAATATCCTCTTTTTTTTGTTTTTTTAATACATGACGGATAATAAATGAAATATCTTTGAAAATAGACCATGCTTGTAATTACAATTATGGTATAATTTATATTTTCATTAAAAACATTAAAATAATATTTTAAATAAAATATATGGACCATAACCTTGTTTTTTAATATTATGATCCAGTATGTTTTTGTATATAACACTCCATAAACATGCTCATGCCCTACACCAACTAGATTGTATAATCTTCACGGATATTAATGGAAAAACACTTTCAAAATTAAATGCTTTCATGACTTCATTGCAGATTTATATTATTTTTTTATTTAATAAGTGGTT